>NC_143155.1:10545139-10726127 GCF_041381405.1 Jatropha curcas
TATCAAAGAGGATACATTAATTGGGAGCTCATGGCCCCAGAATATAGGAAACTGAAGGGAAAAAGCAGTAGCAACAGCATTTATTCCAGTGGGTGAATCATCAGACACCAATCCTTTCAAAACCTAGTATCATCACTGGGAGTAAAACCAGTCAATATATTCGGGTGTCACGGTGTCCTGCATCACCCCTTGACCCAGGTACCAGGTGTTTCAGTTCCGCCAACGATCAGCTAGATTGGTTAACAGATTCTGCATCATGGGACCACTCTCGAAGTTATAGGCTCTGGGAACGCGCTGTACGACACCATACTGACGGTTAATCCTGTCTGGGAAGTAGGCCATGGAACGATCAAGACTGGCGTATAGCACATAACTGAGGTTCATACTCCCAGCTGTGACCAGTCTAATCCTCCACCAAGTACAAGTCCACCGGATCACGGAGTTATCCCCAAAGTCAAATTGTCCTCGGGAGCGAGGCCGAAAATTGGCAGGGCCATAGGTTGGAATTGTTAACGAGTGTCTTTATGCCCCCGCCTAACCCGATGAGGATACGAGGACGCGGAATCAGGGATCATGGTTGACTGGAAGTCTTTAAACCCAAAGATTGATTTAAACCAAATTGAGAGTGACTGATTTATAGTAGAGTTGCGTCACGCAGCTATAAGGTGCGTGACGGCACTGATAGTTGCGTCACGCAACTCCAATTAAAATGACGTCACCTTGAAAAGTCGACATAACGGTTTTACTTTCTGTTTGGATACGTGGCAACGGTCCAGAAAGTGAGCTGCGTCACGCAGCTATCGGGTCCGTCACGCAGCCGATAGTTGCATGACGCAGCTATCCCCTGTTGCCCTTCCCATATAAATACCGTGTTTTTATCTTTTAAAGAAAGATTTTTTTGGGCAAGGAATTTGAGAGGAATTTTTGGAGAGCGTAAAAAGACAACTGCGGTTAGGTTTTCTGCAAAGACTCTTTTGAGTTATCTTGAAGAAAAATAGCCTTTAGAAATCAATTAAGTTGAAAACAAAAATCACACAAAAAGAGAAAAAGAGAGAAAAGCAAAAGGAGAGGAGATATTTGTTAAAACTTGGTAAAAAAAGACTTCTGGGACCTTGAAATCTCGTTCCGTAAGACGTTCAGATTGTTTACAATCCTCAATCTGAGGGTTAGGTAATTATCTAAACTTTTCTTGGTATTTTTAGTTATTAATTCATTATTATTTATTTTGTTGATGTTTTAGTAGTGTGATATTGATTAAACGGTACCCTGCCCATTATTGGATGTTTCTGAGTTATATTAAAATAAGTTTTGATAAAAGGAAAACGTAAAAAGGGTTGTCTGAAAGGTAGTTACGGACCAGAGCAGTTGTGTGACGGAACTGTTCATGCCCAAAATATAGCTATATTGTCCCGACTAGTTGCGTAACAGAACTGTTCGTGTTTATGATTTTATTTCACTTTTATTTTCTTGCTTAATCTTGTATTTGAGATAAACGACTGATGAATTTGAAAGTTTTTCCAAAGTCACAAACAGCTACGTCACGCAACTATTAGATCCGTCACGCAACTGTTCTTCCATAGAACAGCTGCGTGACGCGACTGTTCTAGGGTTCCAGAATAATTTTTATCCTTTTTTAAAATAATAATTTTGTACAATTACATAAATATTCAATTCTTTTAAATAATTCGAGAGACAACCAATCGTGGACAGATTGCGGTTTAATTAAGTAGGTTAATTTATTGTTATGCATGATTTCAGGCTTATTAGGGTTTTCTTGAATTTAAATTGGGTAGAATGTATTTTAGGTTCGGTTTGTGGCCCGCCTTTAACCATAAGACAAGAGCGGGTCTTTTGATTATTTTAACTTGACTACTGTGGGTTGAATGGTTGATGTGGTTTGAATGATTATGAATGCAATGAATGAATTTATTTGGGACGATTAAATAATTTTCCACATAGGAACTCGGTTCGATTTATTCGGGTTGAGTTTATATAAATAAATTTGCTTTTCTAAATTAAAATAAATTAGAAATTGTAGGTTAAAAGAGGCCGATTTTTTCGGCATCGGCTTCCAACGGGCCGACGTACCCAATTCCCTTATCCAGAATCACACTTGGTGCGCCTGACCAGTCTTTTAAAATAATTGGCCTTAAATAAAATTGGGTTAAATGAAGTCACTTTTAATTGGAAACGGTCCCATTGCCGAAAAAATGGGTGGCGACTCAAAGTGTTTTATAAGACCGATTTATCGGCATCGTGTGCAATAAAATGTTTTGTCACTAGTTAAAAATAAAGATCGCATTTCCAAAAACATCAATAAAATCGAGCATTTTTCGGGTCGCTCGGGGGCGGTGCGAAAACAGATTGGCGACTTCACTGGGGATCTGCATCCACTAATCCCCGGTTATTTTTAATAACTAGATGGTTGCAATTAGGAATTAACTCTAAAGCCTACATCTTCTAAATAAAAGTTGATTCGAAAGCCGATGGAAAATTCTTTAATCGTCCGTATGTGGTTATTTGCTTTCCTTTATCTTTCTAGGATCTTGCGTTCATACCGCATTTCTCTCTTCTCATCACTTTCTACCCATATTACCTTTCGATATTTTTGTTAACTTTGAAGGTGGATCCAGCCTAAACCTCGCGTTTTAGGCACATCCATCCGAGAATTAGCAAAATTACCAACCGCAAGCCTAGTACCTTTAAAGGTACGTCAAAAGGAGTAGGCCCATAAAAGCCCGAATCCTATTTGCGGAACCCAGACTTTGTAAGCCTAATGGACTAAAGCCCATGCATGTAGTCAAAAGCCTTAGTCACTTCCCTTAAGGAACACCTGATTCTGTTTGCTGTTATTATGCCGCATTCATTTCCGAGAGTTTATATCGTCAATCTCAAAACCCCCTGTTGGTTGTCGAGATTAGATCAAATCCTAGGAAACAGATGTCGGAACTTATACAAACAGAATCCGTGTGTGGGAGAAACAAGGTTGGAAGGCATGCATTTCCCAAACTCCCGTTCCCCTGTATGTTATAAACTGCTCATATGCCGTGACATTCATGCATCACGTAATATTTTTCTTTTCAGCCACGCATTTAAGAGCTAATTTCCGGTATGGACGTTTGATCTTGATTTTGAGACTAGACCTCAAATTCGTTTTGAATAACATAATGCAATCATTTATAGCGAATTTATACCCAAAAGAAAAGGGAGGTATAAGGGGGTTGCGATTCCTTTGTATTTTCACATTTCTTGCATTATCTGAAAGTAAGCGAGAGATTACAAAACTTGTAACAAATCAAAGTGAGATCCTGCTTGGGACTATATGCTCCAAGGCAAAAAGTAAGGATACAAAAAAAAAAAATATATCCCGCTTGGAAATTCTTTCATTCCAAGGCAAAAATTAGGGAGTTGAGAGAAAATAGCCGACTGTAAAATCCAAAAGGAACGGTCGATGACAGATAATGCCAGAAATGTTTGAATACAAAATAAGTTATTGCCATATTATTCACACTGAATTTTGGATCCAATCGTTGAAATCGAGATCTTATTTCCATACCGATCATTAGCACATTAGAACTGCATTCCTCATCCTATGTGCTGCTATTTCTCATGCATACATGCAGGACCTACTTTAACTCAGGTGTTTCTATCTATTAGTCAGAATTGATCCTTCCCGGGAAATCGCTTTGAGAGCTTGGCACCGACGCCTTGGTCAACGTTTGGTCAGAGTGTCCCCAATCCCCGAGCCTACTCCAGTTAGTCCTGTGATTCGTTCAAGTTCATCGGATTCAGTTTCTGATTCAGGTTTGGTAGAAATGGCTGACAACACTGTGAATGAGATCGGGTTCTCTCCAGCCCAGATAAGGACTATTACTGAGATAATAGCTGCTGCATTGGCCCAAGAGAGGGCACAAAACTAGGTGCCTCCTTCCTTAAGCAACCAGCCTACGGTTGAGGAAAGGGAAATTTCAGAACCCACTTCGGATAATCAGGCTTCTGCTGGTAATGCTGTCCTAGTTGAGAATGATCTAGTTAAGCAGTTTGCAGAGCTGAGGGATAAAGTGGAGAAAATGTCTGTTGCAAAAGAGAAGGACCCAGTCACTAATTTCCACGTGGCTGAATACGTCTTGCATCCTACAAGTTCCACTTCATTCAAGACTTTCAAGCATACCATATTCGAAGGAGACAATGACCCGCGATCCCATCTGTCTGAGTTCCTCCGGGTTTCCCAAATGAACCGATATAACGAGGAAGATGTCTTACGGGCATTTCCTTAAACACTGCACAAGAGTTACAGGAGATGGTATGATGGCTTGGATACAGTGACACAGAGAGATTGGGACAAGTTACAGACCGCTTTCCTTAAGCATTTCAAAACGGATGACAGTGATGAGTTCGGCCTGATTTTGCTCTAGTTCAAAGGGCTGGGATGAATATCAAAGAGCTGTACAAGGATGAGAAGAAGAAGAGTCGAGGGTTTGGTAACTACCGGTCCTCCTACACTAATAGAAATGCTGGAAGTAGTACCCTGAACCAGTCAGGGAGTAGCAACATGGTGGGAGCTGTTAACGAGAAAATAAGAAGGGAGTTCACTGACTTGGGCAGACCTTTGAGCACGGTCATGAGATCCTGCATTAAGAATGGAGTGCTTTCCAAACTGCCAGTTAATCAAGCTAAGCCCGTTCGGGGTAGGTTTATGGATTGTGACTGCGAGTACCACTAGTGTAAGGGGCATTCTACTGATGACTGTTTCAAGCTAAAGCACGATATACAGGATCTGATAGACAGTGGGAAGATTACCAAACCTTCTGAAAGGAATAAGCCGAGCACGAAGAATAATCCACTGCCATAATACCAGTATAACTATCCACCCCACAAGTCTCAAATGGGTGGGTCGGTTAATGCAATTGGGAGTGGTCTACCGGAAGAACTGGTATTGGCAGAAGTAGAATGGGAAGAGAAAATGTGCGCCATGTTGAACATCTGGGATGATTGCAGCAGTGAGGAGGAAGAAGAAAGGAGGCCTGTGAAAATTGAAATTGAGAAGAGCATCACAATCCAGGTAGGAGAAGTACCAGAAAGCGAAGATGAGCAGATTCAGCTGGTGATTCAAAAAAGTTTGGCTGATCAGGAAGACCAATGGTACTACAACAGTGATGAGGATATAAATGAAGTTGGCATCCAGAGCTTAACCCAAAGTGGTCGTGTGTATAATCCAGATAACAATGCTCAGTCTAAGGGAAATGGAGTTGTCATTGATGGGATAGGAAAGAAGGCAACAGACAAGGGTGAAGAACAGCCTAAGGAAAAGAAAAAGGAAGATGAAATGGGAAAGGTGCAAAAGAAGACTATTGAAGTGGGCGAAAGTAGTCAAAACAAAACACCAAGCGGCATAACAGCAAGTTCAATATTGAGTCAGCTACAGAGGACTAGGGGACTTACTGATAGCCTCAAAGGAGCACAGAGAATCTTTGTTAGAGGCTATTACATTCGTTAGGGTGCCTGCTAGAATCCAGAGCGTGGATATGATCAATGTGTTACAGCGTAGGATTGGTGAGATCACCTTCTTTGATTCCGATCTTCCTCCGGAAGGAAGGAATCACTACAAGCCTCTGTACATCCAGGTTGCTGTTAACGGGCGAGAAACCCGCAATGTGATGGTAGACAACGGGTCGGCATTGTGCGTGTGCCTGCTGAAAATGCTGTCTAAATTTAAGATTGAGGAGTCGGAGCTTGAGCCGTCTAACATGGTAGTTAAAGCATATGACAACACCATGCGTAATGCTAGGGGCACTTTCAGGGCAAAGATTTCGACGGGGACTATAGAGAGTTGGGTAGATGCAGTCGTCCTGGATATTTTGGCCAATTATGCATTACTGTTGGGAAGGCCATGGCTTCATCCTCTGGGTGCAATCCCTTCCACATTGCACAGAAAAGTTAAAGTTCCTTGGGGTACTGAGGTGGTAACTATCAATGCACAAGAAGATTTGAATGTGGCGGCTGTAGAAATTTTAGAGGCGTCTGTGCCTTTATCTGGTTTTCAAGTGGCTATGACTGGTGATGCTACAATTACTGAAAACAAAAGTGCAGTTAACAGAATGAGCCCTTTTTCTCGTAAAATGATGAAAAAGATGCAATGGAAATATGGTAAAGGGCTAGGCCGAGATTTACAGGGAAGGTTTGAACCTCTGTCATCATCACATGGATAACAAGATCAACGTGGGCTGGGGTATTCAGAGAATAGAAAGAAGGAGAAATATGAAGTTCAGTCTCTAATAAAAGAGCCAGGTCTGAACAAGATTTTCTTTGTCCCAGAGGCTTCAGGGGAATTTCAGAGTAGAGGAAAGACCTATCTTGGCCTTGAGATTTTCATGACAGATATTAATGAGCAGTTGATCAAGTCTCCTGAGCCTTCCTTCGAACAGTTGGTAGAAGGCATACAGTTCATGGTTGCTATGGTTCAAACAGGCAATGGCACAGAATGGTCACAGAAGATACCTGAATTTGAAGATTTCCTGGGGATTGGGGACGAAGCTTCAAGAATGGTGTAGGAGCAAAAGGCTAAGGCAAGGATCCTCCAGTCAATACTAGCAGCTGAAGATGTTGAAGAAGCAGAGAGGAAGGTGATGAAGATGATGGAGCATGAAGAAGCGAAAGAAAAAGCTGCCCCAGAAGCGAAGGAAGCTCCAGATGCTGATGAAGTGATTCAAGCTATAAAAGACAGCTGCGATGAATGTATCGAACAGGCTATTAATCCTGTTTTTTGTTTTTCTGATTATCGTTTTGAGAACGATTTGGATGGATTCCCTTTATTATTTCAATCAATGGAAGTGAATTTTGACTATTTGTTTTCTTGTTTTCCTGATTGTTATGTTCATAGCATTGATTACACCACGCGCATATTTGACATAAATTTATTGCATCATTTTGCATTTAACCTAAGCACCACCGAAGATCCCAAAATAATTGAAATCGGATCGGACTTTAAGCCTGAATTTAGACAGGATCTCCAAGAATGTCTTAAGAGGAATTCAGAGGTATTTGCCTGGAGTTATGCTGACATGCCAGGAATCGACAGGTCAATCGCAGAACACTTCATTCCTACCGACCCGAGTATTAAGCCGGTAAAGCAAAAAAGGAGGCGGGTCAGACCAGAATGGCAAGACAAGATCAAGGCTGAGGTCCAGAAACAGTTAGATGCAGGATTCTTAGAAGTAGTACACTATCCTGAGTGGCTGGCCAACATAGTCCCTGTGCTGAAGAAAGATGGGAGAATAAGAGTTTGTGTTGACTACAGAGACCTAAACAAAGTCTCGCCCAAATATGACTTTTCACTTCCACATAGGTGTTTTGATTGACAGTGCTGCTGGAATGGGATGTTATTCTATTATGGACGGATTCTCCGGATACAACCAAATCTTGATGGCCTTAGTTGACAAGCATAAGACTGCCTTCACTACTGACTTTGGGACTTTCTGCTATAGGGTGATACCGTTTCGGTTGAAAAATGCTGGGGCAACATATCAGAGAATGGCTACAACATTATTTCATGATATGATCCATAAATGATTGGAGGTATATGTGGATGATATGGTGATCATGACGAGAACACAGGAAGAACACACGCAGATGTTAGAAAAGTTCTTCGCACGGGTTAAGCAGTACAACTTAAGACTCAATCCCAAAAAGTGCGTATTCGGAGTAACGAAAGGGAAGCTGTTAGGTTTTGTTGTAAGACCTAACGGGATTGAGGTTGACCCAGACAAGATAAAAGCCATTTAGGATATGGAATCACAAAGAACAGAACGTCAGGTGAGAAGCTTCTTGGGAAAAATCCAGTATATTAGCAGGTTTATTTCTAGGCTATCCATCACATGTGCTCCGATCTTCAAGCTACTTAAGAAGAATCAACCAGTTAAATGGAACGAAGAATGCCAGAAAGCCTTTGATCATATAAAGAAGTATTTGATGAATCCACCAGTATTGAGTTCGCCTAGATCGGGAGTGCCTCTGATCCTGTACTTGTCTATAGAGGATGCGGGAGTGGGAGCAATGTTGGCACAGCCGGACGCTGCTGGAGTAGAAAAGGCCATTTATTATATTAGCAAGAAATTACTACCTATTGAAGAGAAGTATAATTTGGTGGAGAAAACATGTATGGCAGTGGTGTGGTCGATAAAGAAATTGAGGCCTTACTTTGATTCCTTCAGGGTCACTTTCATTTCTAAAATTGATCCTATGAAGTATCTTCAGAGAACACCTACTCTAGAAGGGCGACTCTCCAAATGGTTAATTCAGATGTCTAGTGTGGATGCAGAGTTTGTCACGAAAAAGACGATCAAAGGTCGAGTTGTGGCAGAATTCCCGGCAGAGAATCCAATTGCAGATGACGAATCATGGGAATTGGAATTTCCAGATGAACATTTATTGTGTGTTGAAACAGGGGTTTGGAAATTGTACTTCGACGGGTCAGCCAATAGAAACGGAGCCGGAGCTGGTATTGTGATAGAAGCACCTAATGGCGAGGTCACAACAATGTGCAAAAGATTGTTGTTTCTGGTCACCAAAAATATGGTTGAATATGAAGCGTGTATCATGGGAATGGAGGCTCTTCTTGCATCCGGAGCTAAGGAAGTCGAGGTGATAGGAGATTCACTGTTGGTTATCGAACATGCTAACGAGAGATGGAAAGTGGAGGAAGAAAGGTTGAAGCCTTATGTTGAGTACTTGTTGAAGAACGCAACACTCTTTGATAAGATCACCTTTACTCACATAGGAAGAATTGATAATCGAATTTCAGATGCATTGGCAAACTTAGCATCAGCTTGGCAGGATTTGAGTAAAGTCCCAAAGAAGCCGTTCATCATTACCGCGACAAATATCCCGTGCTATGAAGAACATTTTGTGAGTCAGAGGAAGAACCCTGGTTTATGGATATCCTGCGGTACATGAAAGACGGAACCTTTTCTGGCGATGCAACAAAGGAAGACCGTTCAGTTCTTAGAAAAATGGCTTTGAATTATGTCCTGGCCGATGGTGAACCCTATAGGAGGGCTTGGGACGGGATGCTACTAAGATGCGTAGGTAAAAAGGAAGGGGAAGAAATAATGAAGAAAATCCATGAGGGAGTTTGCGGTACTCATTTGAGTGGTATGAGTTTAGCTAGAAAAATCATGAGGCAAGGCTATTTTTAGGTGCAGATGGAAGGTGATTGTGTCAACTATGTTCGCTATTATAAAGTCTGCCAGTACTATAACAATAAAAACCATTTGCCTGCTGTTGAACTCCATCCGACAGCTCCTTCTTGGCCTTTTTCAGCATGGGGTATAGACATCATCGACAAGATCACGCCAGCAGCATCGAATGGTCATCAGTATATCTTGGTTGCAGTAGACTACTTTTCTAGGTGGATTGAGGCTCAATCCTACAAAACTTTGACCGCCAAACATATGGCTAGGTTCATTGAACAGAATATTTTCTGTCGCTATGGTGTTTCCCATCACATAGTTACAGACAATGGTTCTCATTTTCAAGCAGATGTTGGTCAGTTGCTATATAGATATAAGGTTGAGCATCATCATTCTTCTCCTTATCGACCTCAAGCTAATGGTGCAGTGGAAGCCGCAAATAAGGAGATTAAAAGAATATTGTCCAAGATGTGCGAGAAGTATAGAAGCTGGGCTGAGAAACTTCCTTTCGCGCTCTGGGGGCATCGCACTACCTTCAAGTCAGTGAGTGGAGCTTCTCCCTTTGAACTTGGATATGGGATGGAGGCAGTGTTACCTGTAGAGCTCGAAAAGAAGTCTCTCAGGGTTCTTGTAGAAGCTGGTCTGACCGAGGAAGAATGGGTCAAGAAAAGGTATGAAGATCTGGCGCTTTTAGACGGCAGAAGATTGAACGCCCGATTCCAGGATCAGATGAGAAAGAGAAGGATTGCTCGTTTCTACAACAAGCAGGTACATCCAAGGGCTTTAAAGAATGGAGACTTAGTATTGATCAGATTGTTGGACCATGAAGCCCAGAATCATCCTAGAGGGAAATTCAGACCCAACTGGCATGGACTGTTCAGAATTCAGAAGCTATTAGCTAGAGGTGCCGCTGAATTAATCACCATGGAAGGGAAGCCTGTCAATCGGATTGTTAATCAAGATCAAATGAAAAGGTTCTATGTCTGAAATGATGATTTCGATTAAAAAAAAAAGGAGAAGCTAGGCTTAAAACCCGAAAGGGCGGCCTAGGCAAGAAATGGGCTCGCTAGGTTGAAAACCCGCAAAGGGCGGCCTAGGGAAAAGTTAGAGCATAAAAAAAATAAAAACAAAACTTTCGGGATTAACGCGTGATACTTAGTTTAAATGCGAAATCTATGCCATGCGTTCAGGATAGATTTGTGATTGGTTGCTCAATGTCATTAACTTGACTAAAAGGAGAATAGGTAAATGAGTAGTTAGAATGAATGACCATTGTATTAAAATAGTTTTTCTTTACTTCTGTATAATGTTGAAAGAAGTGGAATTAATAAAGGGCTTGAATTTCAAAATTATTCTTCCTTTTGTTTCGGGGATATGATTAAGGAATACAAGGCCTTCCTCTCTGCTTATTTGATCAAGATTGACTCATCTATTTTGAAAATGTTCTGGATGTTGATCCTGCCTAAGTGATGAATTCTTTTAAACATCGACCAGGAGAACGAATACCATTTTCTCAGTGATTTCCTTGGAAAGATCGATAAAAAAAAACATGGATAAAACCTTAGCGCTCAGTAGGTTCATGCATACATAAGGAAGTTACATATATTGTTTTTGTTTGATTTATGCAGGTAATAAAAATGGTCACCCCATCTTTTTATTTCCAAATGTAAGCTTCTGTCTTTAAATCAAATGATCCGCTTTTATGGGCTTTCATTTATTGACCTAGGGGCAAGAGGCCCAAGTGACTAACACAGCAAATAATTTCGAAGGAAAAGATTTATTGTCTTTTGTGCCTATGTGTGCAGAAAGCAGGAATTAATAAAGACAGAACTATCAGAGTCATTCATTGAAAAAGAGGGGATACATTAATTGGGAGCTCACGGCCTTGGAATACAGGAAATTGCAAAGAAGAAGCAGCAACAGCAGTTATTCTAGCAAAGGTTGTCATCAGACACCAGTCTTTTCAAAACCTAGTATCATCACTGGGTGTAAAACCAATCGACGTACTTGGGTGTCATAGTGTCCTGCATCACCCCCTGACCCAGGTACCAAATGTTTCGATTTCGCCAATGGTCAGCCAAATTGGTCAATAGACTCTGCGTCATGGGACCACTCTCAAAATCATGGATTCTGGGAATGCGCTGTATCATACCGTACTGACGGTTGATCATGTCAGGGAAATAGGCCATGGAACGGTTAAGACTGGCATATAACACGTAGTTGAGATTCATGCTCCCAGCAGTGACCAGTCTAATCCTCCACCAAGGACAAGTCCCGAATCACAGGATTATCCCCAAAATCAAAGTGTCCCCGGGACTGAGGTCGAAAATGGGCAGGGCCATAGGTTGGAATCAAACGAGCAGGGACTAGAGGAATCAGGCTTAACTTGTCTAAAGCCCAGGCTTGCAACAACATTGGGCACCCTCGATGGTGAACATTGAAGTTGGTGACATGCAGGGTAATATCCCTGACCCAGCACATTGTCTCCCCCATGATCCTCATAAAGACAGTGCGACGATACATTTGCATGTCACGAACAACTGTCAGCAGTCGAAAATCTCCAATTCCAGGCTGGCGATTCTTCATGGCATACGTATTCAGCAACAGGAAACAACAAGCTCGAACCCAAGAGGGGTCCACATCCATGGACAGAACTCTATTCAGAAAAGGCTCTAAAGGAAGACCTTGATCCAGGTTTATGCCGTCAGGAAGGTAAACCGGGCATAGGGCCGCAATCTCGGCTAGATCATGTCTAGGGCCTGGGGGCAAAGCTAGAGTTTCATCTTGTTCAGGGTGATGACCCATCACAGCACACATTTCCTCATAAGTCGGGGTTACTTCGAAATCTTCAAATCGAAAAACCATGGTGTTGGGGTTGAAGTACATCACAAGCCAAGACAGGAAACTATGGTCGGGCTTCAAGTCTTTGAAATATTTCAGCCAAGCGAGTTGGTTCATGGGGTGAATCTGCCGCAGGTCGTCAGGAATGGACTGGACAAAGGACGAAACTTGGTTTCTGAAAGCCATGGAAAAGGGTTATTTAAGGAATGGAGTTATTTTGAATGCTGGGAATGAAGAAGACGCAGAGGAAAGCCTCTACTTATAGGAGTGGAAAGGGTTTAGTGAATGAGGCGCTATCATTATTTGACCTGGTACTTACTGTCGATGGTGGTTGGATGGGCACTTATGCATGGATCGCTCCGGTAGTTGGGCATTTATGCCTGCGGTAATAAGATGGACAGCTCTTACAATAGGGTGGTTGAACCTTTATATCCGCATTAACCAAGTGGACCGCCCTGTCAGGTAAGTATTATGTTCCATTTTTGTTTCTGATTGGTTCTTATCTTATTTTATTTTTCTTATTTTGTTTTTATTTTATTTCATTTCCTTATTTACAATAAATTGGTTGGTTGAGCACTAACGAAGTGGCCCACTTTTGCGAGTAAGTGGGACGCTTTTATTTTGCATTTTTGTGTGTTTGTGTTTTTCTTATGTAGGAATAAAGTCTCACAAATTGGAAGTAATAAACATGTAAATAATACTGTAATAAAAGCAAAAATATTGTAATAAAGAAAATGTAAATAATATGGCAAAATTAATGTAAAAATACTGAAAATATACTCCTACAAGCTACAAAAATGTCTCAAAAAGGTGCTCAAAACGGAGAAAGCCGGCTAACGTTGCCTCCGGCTGGGACCAGCTGCTGCCTGAGAGGGTGCAGATGGCGGTGCATCATCAGACGAGGAGCCATCATCATCATCCTCCTCATCCTCGGAGAAATCCAATGGAATCCCCTCCACCTCTAGCCTAGTCCGAAGTCGATCGACCTCCATCTGGAGTCGGGTAACAGCGCTGTACTGGCGAGGCTGGTGCCTCCATAGCCTCCCATTCTCCAGATCCTGTGAAAACATAAAAGCAGAAAGAGGTAAGAGGGGTATGCAAAGAAAACAAAAGAGAAGAAGGTAAAGCACATGAGAATCATACCCTCTCATGGAGCTCAGGATAGAGCCAGGCGATGTATGACCGGGCAAAGCCAAACCTCTGGTATAGCTCCTGGTATCTCTGAGCAGGCACCTGCAAGCACAGAAATATGTCGAATGAGGAATCATCCAGGTAAAATATCCTTTACTTAATGAATTTATTTTTCTACTTACGTGTGTGGCATGCTCAGGATCCAGCTGCAGCGGTGGAGGAGCTTACCTGAGGTCAGCAGGGATGATGATGGCTGACCTGAGGCCCAGAGCAGGGTCCAGCGCAACCTCCATGCCCGGAGGGAAAGGGACATCGCCCAGCACAGCTCCTGCAGGTCCAGCCGGAGCAGTCGCCTCCGCCTCTGCCTCCGCTTGTGCCCTGTAGTAGGCAGGCGTCCGATGCTTCTTCCTATCCTGCAACAAGTCAAAGATAAATATACTTAGTCGCTTGGCAAAATAGTTGAAAAATCATAATCGAAGGCAAAAGAGTCACCTGGATATACTCTCGAACCTTCGGCAGCCTGGCCTGTAGACGGGTAGAGAAGTATGTGGCATAATCGCCAGCCGACAGAGGGATATCAGCAGGAGAGCCATCATACTCCTCCAATATGTCCTTTGGGGTCATACCCTCTAACAGGCACATGTGGCAAGGAGGAGCATCGGGCACTCGCCTCTGTGCCGTGGCCACCTGAAGCTCAAAGATCCTCTCCCCCAGGAAGTACCAGTCTAACCAGTAACCCCGTAGCAGGAACCTGGACCGAGTATAGGCCTCTACCACCTCACGAGCGGGATAGGCCTCCCAGGCCTCTCCCTCCCAGGGAGTCAGAAGGAGCTGCAAAACAAAAGAGTCAGCGAATACACAGTAAAAAAGAAAAGGAGGTAAGTTATTCAGAAAATTCTTTGCACTTACATCAGATAAGGCTTTATCGTTAAGATAGCACCTCCAGTAGTGTGGATCCTCGATACTGGAGAAGGCATGGTGGCGGTGCGCCAGATACCGAGGAATCCGCCGGGTATCAGCTGAAGCATCACCCCCCGAACCACCAGGGTAAATCCGGTACTCGTAGGCCCACACCTGCAATAAGATCCCAACAAGTCAAGTATCAATCTGAGCAGTGAAAAAGATGATAAAGGAGGAAAGTTAAGGGAATAAGTGTCTTACCTCGAGCGGGCGGAGGAACTGCTAGTTCGACTCACCACTACCCCGAGTCCATACGTCTAGACCGTGATAGAGGTGAGCCAAGGCGAGAGTGGCCCAGTCATAGGAATCAACCCGGCTCAAATCCCGCAGACATGCTAGCACCGCAGGGTCTCGCTTATTCTGGGAGGTGCATAGCAGCTGCGAAGAAATGAGATAGAAAATGAAAGACCGTGCTGCCTGGTCTCTCTCCTCTCTAGTGTACGCCGGGGCTGCGGGCCGGGCATCCGCCGGTAGCTCTCTCCTTGCAGCTAGCCTCGAACGAATTCGCTCGGCCCAGAACCTGTACACTACCTCATAGGAGACATACCCTTGAGCTGTGTACCTGGTGCGGGTCGGAACACCAAGCAGAGTCCTCACAAGCTCAGCTCCCAGGGTGGCAATTTGGTATCGAGCGTCTAAAGGGGCGACCGGGCCATCGAACCCTAGCCCGGTGATAGCAGTATAATCAGCTGGAGTCAGGGTCATCTCCACGAAGCCAAAGATGAACGTATGAGTGCAGTCGTTCCACTGCTCCATCAGCGCGTAGCGCATGGCGGGTGGAAATCGAGGCAGAGTGCGGCAAAGCCCAGCAGCATAGTCGCCAAAACTAGCAGCAACGACTCTGGACCGCATCAGAGGGTCCAACAAATCCCAGAACGCTGAAGCATCAGTGGAGGATCCGCCAGCACGAGTCTTGCCCAGATCAACCTGTGTAAGAAAAATTTCAATTCAAATAAGAATTAAGCTAACAGTTGTTTATTTTGTTTTCATGGCAGGTAAATAGAGTATTCAAGCCTCTGGTCAGACATAGCCGCGTCACGCAGCTATAGCCGCGTCGCGCGTCTGCAAAGCTGCATCACGCAGCTTGCCAAAATTATGCCTCCTGACAAACAACTGCGTCACGCACCTCAATAGCTGTGCCACGCAACTGTTCAAGGCATTGTATCCTTGACGCACAGTCGCGTCACGGAACTGTTCTTCCACAAAACAGTGTGTGACGCAACTGTCGAAGGTAAGGTAGAAACTAACCTATGTTCAATCTACTCGTTTTATGCTTTTTTCTATGCATTTTCAGGGTCTAAGAATGTCGCATGGGACATAGCATCAATTCTCAATCAGCAAATAAAGTATTAATACATGCAAAAGAGAGGCAAATTAAAAGGGTTCAGAGGCGCTAGGGTTCGCGACGCTTCGAACAGTTGCGTCACGCAACTGTTCACCCAGAACAGCTGCGTCACGCAACTGTTCACACAGGAACAGTTGCGTCACATAACTCCTTCTTGTGTTACGCGACTGCCAACGCACAAACAACATATAAATTTCAATAATTCATCCACAACGCATAATCGAAAGCAAAAAATTCAAGTGCACAGTTACTTACCTCGGTCTGGAAACCGCACATCGCGCCGGTCTAGTGTCAAACCGGGAATTCGGTGCTCGGCAACGAAAGGAGCTGAAGCGATCGTGTCCCGAGCGTCAGGGCATTACGGCTGACCGGTACCCGCTCACCCTCGAAAATCAGAATGTCCAGAATCGCCCCTAGGGTGTTCATCTCCGTTGTGTAGGCAGAAGCTGGGATTTCGGGAAGCTGAGACATTTTGGCTGAGGTTCAGAGTGTTTTTGGAAGGTTTAGAGTTTGAAAAGTAAAAATGAAATGTTTAAGAAGCTTACTTATAGTAAGCGATGAAAATGGGCCCAAGCCCATTAACACACCTTCAAGACTAAAATGGGCCCATTAACTCCTTCAAGCCCACAATGGCCTGTTAACGCCAGTTTAAGCCCAAGATGATCCGTTCAAGCAATTTGAAGTCAGTGTGCGGTTCGTATACTTCAGCCATTTTGTCTACTCATCGCACAGGGGGCAAAATCATCAAATTGCCCTCAGGTAAGTTTTCTTTCAAACACCGCATCAGGAAAGGTATACTTGAAAATTGAGGCTTATAATTTTTCATGCCTAAATTTTTGCTAAATTCTTGCTAAAATTTTAAACCAAAATTTTGCAATAAACATTAAAAGGCTTGCCTAAAAAGCTAATATTTTTTGTCCTAGGTCGGAATTCCGGACTGGGGGCAAAAGTATAATCTTTTGCCCTGATGCAAACTTTCAAACATTTATGATTATTAATGCATGGGGGCATGTGACGTCCCAACATTTTTAATAAAGGCAAGATCTGTTTGTACACAGAAATTGCTCTTTTTCTCTTGAACAATTTTTCAGGCCAACCGGTGATGGTTTCTCGAAGCCGATAGGGCCCACCAAACAGTGATGGTGTATTACGAAGCTGTTTGGATCATTTTTCTCGATTAGTGATGGTGTATTGCGAAGCTGATCGAGTCAATCCTCTTACAGATTAGTGATGGTATATTGCGAAGCTGATCAGGACAATTTCAATGACCAAACAGTGATGGTGTATTACGAAGCTGTTTGGACTCTATTCCTGGTTAATGATGGTGCATTACGAAGTAGACCAAGACAATTAAAACCCTTCGAGCCAATCAAACCGAGCCTCGAAGGTATCTTCACAGCCAATCAGACTGAATTTTGGAGGTCGTTACCGATCCGACTGGAGCCGACAAAAGCCAATCAAACTGAGCTGAGGAGGTGACCAGATGATCAAGTCAACCCAACATCTTTCAAGCCAATCAAATCGAGCTTTGAGGATGATTACCAGATTGAAGGCGCGTCAATGGACCACTTTAACATTAATCGTTTATACAATTAATGATAAAGTGGGGGAGGCAAACTGTAGACGCGTGTCTTTATGCCCCCGCCTAACCCGATGAGGATACGAGGACGCGGAATGAGGGATCATGGTTGACCGGAAGTCTTTAAACCCAAAGATTGATTTAAACCCCCTGTTGCCCTACCCATATAAATACTACGTTTTTATCTTTTAAAGAAAGAATTTTTTTGGGCAAGGAATTTGAGAGGAATTTTTGGAGAGCGTAAAAAGACAACTGCGGCTAGGTTTTCTGCAAAGACTCTTTTGAGTTATCTTGAAGAAAAACAGCCTTTAGAAATCAATTAAGTTGAAAACAAAAATCACACAAAAAGAGAAAAAGAGAGAAAAGCAAAAGGAGAGGAGATATTTGTTAAAACTTGGTAAAAAAAAGACTTCTGGGACCTTGAAATCTCGTTCCTTAAGAAGTTCATATTGTTTACAATCCTCAATCTGAGGGTTAGGTAATTATCTAAACTTTTCTTGGTATTTTTAGTTATTAATTCGTTATTATTTATTTTGTCGATGTTTTAGTAATGTGATATTGATTAAACGGCACCCTGCCCATTATTGGATGTTTCTGAGTTATATCAAAATGATAAAAGGAAAACGTAAAAAGGGTTGTTTGAAAGGTAGTTACGGACCAGAGCAATTGCGCACGCAGCTACTAGTTGCGTGACGGAACTGTTCATGTCCAAAATATAGCTATATTGTCCCGACTAGTTGCGTAACGGAACTGTTCGTGTTTATGATTTTAGTTCACTTTTATTTTCTTGCTTAATCTTGTATTTGAGATAAACGACTGATGAATTTGAAAGTTTTTCCAAAGTCACGAACAGCTGCGTCACGCAATTATTAGATCCGTCACGCAACTGTTCTTCCATAGAACAACTGCTTGACGCGACTATTCTAGGGTTCCAGAATAATTTTTATCCTTTTTTAAAATAATAATTTTGTACAATTACATAAATATTCAATTCTTTTAAATAATTCGAGAGACAACCAATCGTGGACAGATTGCGGTTTAATTAAGTTGTTTAATTTATTATTATGCATGATTTCGGGCTTATTAGGGTTTTCTTGAATTTAAATTGGGTAGAATGTATTTTAGGTTCGGTTTGTGGCCCGCCTTTAACCATAAGGCAAGAGCGGGTCTTTTGATTATTTTAACTTGACTGCTGTGGGTTGAATGGTTGATGTGGTTTGACTGATTATGAATGCAATGAATGAATTTATTTAGGACGATTAAATAATTTTCCACATAGGAACTCGGTTCGATTTATTCGGGTTGGGTTTATATAAATAAATTGGCTTTTCTAAATTAAAATAAATTAGAAATTGTAGGTTAAAAGAGGCTGGTTTTCCAGGCCTTGGCTTCCAACGGGTCGACGTACGCAATTCCCTTATCCAGAATCGCACTTGGTGCGCCTGACCAGTCTTTTAAAATAATTGGCCTTAAATAAAATTGGGTTAAATGAAGTCACTTTTAATTGGAAACGGTCCCATTGCCGAAAAAATGGGCGGCGACTCAAAGTGTTTTATAAGACCGATTTATCGGCATCGTGTGCAATAAAATGTTTTGTCACTACTTGTTAAAAATAAAGATCGCATTTCCAAAAACATAAAAAAAACGAGCATTTTTCGGGTCGCTGGGGGGCGGTGCGAAAACAGGAATCAAACGAGCTGGGACTGGAGGAATCAGGCTTAGCTTATCTAGAGCCCAGGCTTGCAACAACATCGGGCAACCTCGATGGTGAACATTGATGTTGGTAACATGAAGGGCAATATCCCTAATCCAGCACATGGTCTCACCTATGATCATCATAAAGATGGTACGACGGTACACCTGCATATCATGGACAATGGTCAACAGTCGAAAATCTCCAACTCCAGGTTGGCGGTTCTTCATGGCATACATATTCAACAGCAGGAAACAACAAGCCCGAACCCAAGAGGGGTTCGCATCCATGGGCAGAACTCTGGTCAAGAAAGGTTTTAAGGGAAGGCCTTGATCCGGATCTATTCCGCTAGGAAGATAAACCGGGCATAGAGCTACGACCTCGGTCAAATCATATCTAGGGCCTGGGGGCAAAGCGGGTGTCTCATCCTTTTAAGGGTGATGACCCATCACGGCACACATTTCCTCATAGGTCGGAGTTACTTCGGAATCTTCAAATCGAAAAACCATGGTGTTGGGGTTGAAGTACATGACGAGCCAGGACAAGAAACTATGGTCAGGCTTCAAGTCTTTGAAGTATTTCAGTCAGGCTAGCTGGTTCATGGGGTGAATCTGCCACAGGTCGTCAGGAATGGATTGAACAAAGGATGAGACTTGGTTTCTGAAAGCCATAGAGGAAAAGGGGCACTGAAGAAAAGCATTGTTTTGAATGTTGTGGAATGAAGAGAACAAAGAGGGAAACTTCTATTTATAGGAGTGGAAAGGCTTCAGTGAATGCGACACTATCACCATCTGGCATGGTACTTACTGTCGATGGTGGTTGGATGGGCATTTATGCATAGACCACTCCGGTAGTTGGGCATTTATGCCTGCGTCAATAAGATGGACAACTCTTATAATAGGATGGTTGAGCATTTATGTCCGCATTAACCAAGCCGGATCACTCCTGCAAATGAGTGGGACGTATCCTTTTTCTTTCTGTGATTTTTGTTTAGTTCTCGTTTTATTGCTTTTTGTCCTTTATAAAGAAAGGTAGATGGCATTCATGCCCGCATTAACCAAGTGGACCGACCTGGCAGGTAAGTATTACGTTTCATTTTTGTTTTTGATGAATTCTTATTTTATTTTCCTTTTTGCAATAAATTGGTTGAGCATTTACGCCTGCATTAATGAGATGGACCCCTCTTGCAAGTTAGTGGGGTACTTCCATTTTGTGTTTTATTTATGCAGGAATGAAGTGAAGTCTCAAAAAATTATAAGTAATAAACATGTAAGTAATACTGTAATAAAAGAAAAGTAATAATACTGTAATAAAGGAAATGTAAATAATATTGTAAAATAAATGTAAAAACACTGAAAATGTGCTCCGAGGAGCTACAAAATGTCACAAAAATGCAATCAAAAATGGAGAGGACCGGCTAACGTCGCCTCCGACTGGGACCCGCTGCCGCCTGCCCGACAGAGGATGGTGGAGGTGTTGGAGCATCGTCAGATGAAGAGCCATCATCATCATCATCCTCCTCCTCGGAGAAGTCCAAAGGAATCCCCTCCACCTCCAGTCTAGTTCGAAGCCTATCAACCTCCATCTGGAGACGAGAAACAGCACCGGACTGACGGGACTGATGTCTCCGTAGCCTGCCAATCTCTAAATCCTGTGGAAATAAAAAAGAGGAGAGGAGAAAGGTAAGAGGAGTATACAACACAAAAAACAAAGAGCAAGAGAATCATACCCTCTCGTGGAGCTCTGGATACAGCCTGACAATGTAGGACCGAGCAAAGCAGAACCGCTGGTACAACTCCTGATATCTCTGAGCAGGCACCTGCAAACGCAGAAAGGCATTCAATAAAAGTCCTCCAGGTAAATATCTCTGACTTAGTAAATTTGTTTTTCTACTTACGTGTGTGGCATGCTCAGGATCCAGCTGTAGCTGTGGCGGAGCCTGCCTAAGGTCAGTTGGAATAGCGATGGCCGGTCCGAGGCCCAGAGTGGGGTCTAGAGCAACCTCCATGCCCGGAGGGAAGGGGACATCACCTAGCACGGCACCCGTAGGCCCAGCCGGAGCATCAGCCTCCGCCTGCGCCCTATAGTACGGAGGGGTCCGATGTCTCCTCCTATCCTGCATTAAGTCAGAACAAATGCATTACTTGGCCAAAATGTTGGAAAAATCAAGATTGAAGGCAAAAGAGCTACCTGAGAGTACTCTCGGACCTCCGACAATCTGGCCTGCAGCCGGGTGGTGAAGTAAGAGGCATAATCACCAGGGATCAGGTAGACATCGGCTAGCGAGCCATCATACTCCAGCAACTTGTCCTCCGGAGTTATCCCCTCCAAAATGCACATATGGCGAGGGGGAGCAGCGGGCACGCGCCTCTGGGCAATGGCAACATGGATCTCGAAGAACCTCTCCCCCAAATAGTACCGGTCCAACCAGTAGCCCTAGCAAGACTCTGGACCGGGTAAGGGCCTCTGCCAAGGCACAAGGAGGATAGGCCGCCCAAGCATCTCCCTCCCATGGAGTCAGAAGGAGCTGCAAAATAGAAAAGTCAATAAATA
This sequence comes from Jatropha curcas, assembly GCF_041381405.1. NCBI lineage: Eukaryota > Viridiplantae > Streptophyta > Magnoliopsida > Malpighiales > Euphorbiaceae > Jatropha > Jatropha curcas. The sequence goes on from NC_143155.1 coordinate 10,566,430, forward strand.
AACAGTAAAAATGAAAGAAGACATGCTACTCAGAATGTTCCTTGTACTTACATCAGCTAAGGCCCTATCGTTAAGATAGCACCTCCAATAGTGTGGATCCTCGAAGCTGGAAAAAGTATGGTGGCGATGCGCCAGATACCGAGGAATCCGCCGAGCCTCAGTAGAAGTATCACTCTTCAGGCCACCGGGATAGATCCGGTACTCATAGGCCCATACCTGTGACAAGATTCCAACAGTTAGGTGTAAATTTAACTGGTTGAAAAGATAAAGGAAGAGAGTCAGAATGATAAGTGTCTTACCTCAAGCGGGCGGAGGAACTGTAGTTAGACTCACCGCTACCTCTGGTCCATACATCTAGACCATGGTAGAGATGAGCCAAAGCAAGAGAGGCCCAGTCATAGGAGCCGACAACGCTCAAGTCTCGTAAACAAGCCAGCACGGCGGGATCTCCCTTATTCTGGGAGGTGCATAGCAGTTGGGAGGAGATAATATAGAAGATAAAGGACCTCGCCGCCTGGTCCCTCTTCTCTCGAGTATAAGCAGGAGCTGCAGGTCTAGCATCCGCAGGTAGCTCTCTCCATGCTGCCAATCTCGTGCAGATCCACTCTGCCCAAAATTTGTAGACACCTCATAGGAGACGTACCCCTGAGCCGTGTACCTGGTGCGAGTAGGAACACCGACTAGGGTCCTAACAAGCTCAGCTCCCAATGCGGCAGTCTGGTACCGAGAATTTAGAGGAACAACCTCGCCATCAAACCCGAGCCCAGTGATGGTAGTGTAGTCGGGTGGAGTCAGGGTCATCTCTCCGAAACCGAATATGAGTGGGTGCAGTCGTTCCACCGCTCCATTAGCGCGTAGCGCATGGCGAGTGGAAACTGGGGCTGAGTCCGGCGAAGTCCAGGGGTATAATCACCGAAACCAGCAGCAACGACTCTAGACCGCATCGGGGGGTCCAATAAGTCCCAAAAAGCAGAGGCATCGGTCGAAGATCCGCCAGCACGGGCCTTGCCCAGATCAACCTATGTAAGAAAATTCATGCAAATAAAGAATTAAGACTAACATTTGTTTATTTCTGTTTTTTATGGCAGGAAAATAGAGCGTTCAAGCTTCTGGCCAGGCACAGTTGCGTCATGCAACTGCAGCCGCGTCATGCCACCGCGGAGCTGCGCCACGTAGCTTGTCAAAGTTGTGACCTCTGGCTAATAGCCGCATCACGCAACTGCAGAGCCATGCCACACAACTTGTCAAAGCCGTGTCTTCTAACTAGCAGTTGCATCACGGAACTGTTCTTTCAAAGAACAACTGCGTGACGCATCTGTCGAAGGTGAGACAGAAAAACCCTAAGGTTCTATTTGCCAATTTCTATGTTCTTCTATGCATTTACAGGGCCTAGGCAAGTCATAATCGACAAGGCATCGCAATTTAAGATGGCAAGCAAGACATCAAGACACACAAGAGAGGCAAAATCAAAATCTAAAGATAATGGGGTCGCGTAGCTTCGCACAGTTGCGTCATGCAACTGCTTGCGAGAATAGCTGCGTCACGCAACTGTTCACAAGAGAACAGTCGCATCACACAACTCCCTCCTGCGTGACGCTACTACCGACGCACAGACAACACATAAATCGCACAAAATCACACCCAAAAACACATTTGGCAACACCAAAAGCAAGAAATTCAGGTGTAGATTACTTACCTCAGACTGGAAACCGCACATTGCGTCGGTATCGTGTCAAACCGGGAAATCGGAGCCCGGTAACGGAAGAAGCTGAAGAGGTCACGTCCCAGGCGTTAAGGCATTACGGCTCATGGGAACTCGCTCGCCCTCGAAAATCGGGATGTCCAGGATCGCCCCCAGGGTGTCCATCTCGGGCGTGTAAGTAGAAGCATGGATCTCGGGAAGATGGGCCATATTAGCTAGAGTTCAGAGAATTTTGGAAAGTCTGAGAGTTTGAAAAGTGAGAAATGAAATGTTAAAAGTTTATTTATAATAAGAAGAAGCAATGGGCCCAGGCCCATCAACACTCACTTAAGCCCAAATTGGCCCATCTGAGCAATTTGGATCAGTGTGCGGCTCGTATACTTCAGCAATTCTGTCTACTCGCCGCCCAGGGGGCAAAATCATCAAATTGCCCAAATTGCCCTCAGGTAAGTGTTCTTTCAAACACCGCATCAGGAAGGGTATACCTGAAAATCTAGAACTAAAAAATGTTTTTTTTTTGCCTAAATTTTTGCTAAAATTTCAAACAAATTTTGCAATAAAATAATAATAATAATAAGATAAAATTTTTCAAGGTTTGCTTAAAAGAAAATATTTTTGGTTCCGAGTCGGAATTCCGGACTGGGGGCAAAAGTAAAATCTTTTGCCCTGATGCAAAATTTCAAAGTTTATGATAATCAATGCATGGGGGCATGTGACGCCCCAACATTTAACAAAGGCAAGATCTGTTTGTACACAGAAATTGCTCTTTCCTTTTGAAAATATTTTCAGGTCAACCGATGATGATTTTACGAAGCCGTTTGGGCCCATCGAGCAGTGATAGTGTATAACGAAGCTGTTTAGATAGTTTTCTCGAGCAGTGATGGTGTATTACGAAGCTGTTTGAATCCTTTTCTTGATTAGTGATGGTGTATTGCGAAGCTGATCAAGACAATCTCTATACCAAACCCTCTAAAGCCGATCAAATTGAGCTTTGGAATCCTTGATTGTGTCAGTGATGGTTTTTTCGAACTTGCCTCGAGTCCCACCAAGCAGTAATGGTGTATTACGAAGCTATTTGGATTATTTTCCTGGTTAATGATGGTGGATTACGAAGTTGATCAGGGCAATCAAATCAAAATCCTTCGAGCCAATCAAACCGAGCCTCAAAGGTATCTTCAGGGCCAATCAAACTGAGTTTTGGAGGTTGTTACCGATCCGACTGGAGTCAATAAAGCCGATCAAACTAAGCTTTAAACATGACCAGATGATCAGGACAACCATTTCATCCAATCCGAGGTTGAAGGCGCGTCAATAGACCACTTTAACATTAATCGTTTATACAATTAATGATAAAGTGGGGGGGGGGCAAACTGTTGACGCGTGTCTTTATGCCCCCACCTAACCCGATGAGGATATGAGGACGCGAAATGAGGGGTCATGGCTATCCGGAAGTCTTTAAACCCAAGGATTTGATTTAAACAAATTTAAATGTGTCTGGAGTGCGAAAGAGTTGCGTCACACAGTTGATAGGTGCGTGACGGCACTGTCGGCTGCGTCACGCAGCTCCAATTAAGATGACGTCACCGTGAAAGCCGACATAACGATTTTTCATTCTGTTTGGGTACGTGGCAACGGTCCAAAAAGTGAGCTGCGTCACGCAGCTATCGGGTCCGTCACGCAACTGCCCCTGTTGCCCTACCTCTATAAATACATCGTTTTATCTCTTAAATGGGACAAGAATTTTAGGGCATAAAAATACACACTTGCGGCTAGGTTTTCTACAAGAAACTCTTCTGAGTTCCCTTGAAGAAAAACAGCCATTAGATATCAATCAAGTTAAAACGAAAATTAGAAAAAAGAAGAGAAAGAAAAAGAAAAAAGGTGAGTGTTGAATCCTTGTGGACAAAAGCTTCTGGAACCCTGAAATTTCATTCTTTAAGGTGTTCAGATTGTTTACAGTCCTCAGTCTGAGGGTTAGGTAATTCTCCTAAACTTTTCTTTGTCTTTATAGTGGTTAATTCATTGTTATTTATTTTATCGTTACTTTAGTAGTTTAATCTTAGTTAAACAGTATTTTGCTCACTCTTGGGTGTTTTTAGACTTTATTAAAGCATGTTTAAGTGAAAGAAAAACGTAAAAAGGGCTGTTTGAAAAGTAATCACGGACCAGAGCAGCTGCATCACGCAGCCAGTAGTTCCGTAACGGACCTAGCAGTTGCGTGATGGAACTGTTCATGTCCAAAACGTAGTCTCTTTACCCAGAATAGTCACGCCACGCGGCTATTAGATCCGTAACGGATCTAGTGGTTGCGTGACGGAACTGTTCGTAGTTATAATTTTATTTGTTTTTTTGTTAATATTATATTTTTAATTATGGATCTAAAATATATGTTTGACGAATCCGGAGTTTTCCAAATTATGACCAGCTGTGTCACACAGCTATCGGATTCGTCACGCATTTGTTCTTTCATAGAACAGCTGCGTGATGCGACTGTTCTAAGGCTCCAGAAACGATTTTTGTTCTTTTAAAAAAATAATAATTTCGTACAATTAAATAAATATTTAATTCTTTTAATAAGTCAAGAGACAACCAATTCTTTTAATCAAGTTTAGTATATTAATACATAATTATGCATGATTTTCGGGTTTTTAGGGTTTCTTGGATTCAAATTGGGTAGAATGTATTTTTAGGTTCGGTTTGTGGCCCGCCTTTAACCATAAGACAAGAGCGGGTCTTTTGTTTACTTTGACTTAACTGCTTTGGGTTGAATGGTTTGAATGGTTTGAGTGATTATGAATGCAATGGTTGAACTTATTTGGGACGATTAAATAATTTTTCATATAGGAACTCGGTTCGATTTATTCGGGTTGGGTTTGAATAAATAATTTGGCTTTTTTAAATTAAAATTAGAAATTGTAGGTTAAAAGCGGCTTCCAATGGGCCGACGTACCCAATTCCCTTACCCAGAATCACACTCGGTGCGCCTGACCAATTCTCTAAATAATTTGGCCTTAAATAAAGTTGGGTTTTAAATGAAGTCACTTTTAAAATTGGAAACGGTTCCATTGCCGTAAAAATGGGTGGCGACTCAAAATATTTTATAAGACCGATTTATCAGCATCGTATCCAACAGTGTTTTGTCACCACTTTTCTCAATAATCACTTTTCCAATTTTCAAAAACAAAAATCGAGCATTTTCCAGATCGCTCGGCGGCGGTGCGAGAACATGGACTCAAGACCAAGGCCCATGTCTAGGACAGCTTGTAATGCTAGGCTAGATGGACCTCCATCACATAAATTTGGAACTTGAATTGAATAAAAAATTTTCGATTTCGGTTTCGGTTTGAAACCGAACGGTTTCGATTTCAATTCCTTAATGGTTCTAAAATTGACAGTTCCAGTCGATTTTTCGGTGAATCGCATAATTTTAAATTTTAAATTTTGAAGATCGGTTTTCAAAATTTAAAAATTTGTGAAAATTATTTCTAAAAAAAATACACTTAAAGAATTAAAAAATGCTTCAATTAAATTTATTTTTTTGAAAAGACTTAAACTTAATTTTTTTTTTTTTTAAAAAAGTCTTCAACTAAATTTATTTTTGGTTTAAAAAAGTTGGAACATAATTTTTTTTTTTAAAAAAAAAAAGGCTTGAACTTAAGTTGCCTACGTATCCTCTTGAGGTTTAGATGAATCAAAGCCCACATAGTTCTTACTCACCTTGTACCAAGTTCACCCCTTTTACCTTATTCGCTATTTTCACCACCGGTTGATGTTCCCGTTGAGGACCCATCATAAAGATCATATAAATCTTCATTTTCTTTTAGATTTTCTTGTGCTCTTAGTTTGGCCTTGCTCCAATCATCCACGCATGATTGTGCTTCTAGTGAATCGGGTGTCATACGAGATCGTGTTTCATCAAGTATGTTTCCTCTTTAACTAAAAGCTTGTTCAACCGCAACAGTAGTGACCGGAGCTGCTAAAACTTGTTTTGCAATTAAAGAAAGTATTGGAAATGTATTGGCGTGACGACTCTACCAATCTAAAATTGGAAAATTATTATCTGCATAATCATCACCAAACTCGAAAGAAGTGGTTAGATAATTATCAAATTCAAAAAAAGAACCGGGTTCCCTTGGTCTTTTTTGTCTTTGTAGTAAAATGCGTTCATCAACACCAAGACTACTTACCCTTTGAGTTGGAAATTATTGATTATTGAATTGAGAAGAATTAGAAGTAGATGAACTAGAAAATTGGACAAATTCATCATATAATTCTATAATATTTTGTCTAACTTCATGCAATACTACATTTATATTAACATTATCTTCTATATCAAGATTTAATAATTCATAATAAATAGCCAAATATTCTCATAAAATATCAATTTTATATCTAGGATCAAATACAATAGCAACAAGATAAAGGGTTGGTATATTTTTAAAATAAGATAACCATTTTTTTTTCATTGAAAAAACACAATCTTTTAATATAAAATCATTTTCAAATTCTTGGAGTGCACTAACAATATTAATACACATAGGTAAAAATAAATGAGATGTGAGATAATAAACCCCACTAATTTATAGATAGCATCATTAAAATTTTTTTAAAATATCTAAAATTTTTGCACAAATATCCCAATTTTGTGGATATAAATTAATTTCTTCAATATTATTAGTAACAAAAATGCACAATAATTCTTTATATAAAAAAGACTCGTTTAATAATTCATATGTTGAATTCCAACGAGTTGGGACATCCCTTGGAAAAGATTTTGGTCTTTTATTATTTTCCTTACAAAAAATTTAGCCCAACTTTTCATCATTTGGAGATGTCCCCATAAATATGAAATAGCTTTTCTAATTGGAGAAATATAAGATTCAAGAATTTTTAAACCATCTTGTACGCATAAATTTAAAACATGGCAAGCACATCTTATATGAAAAAATTTTCCACCAATATTTAGTTCACAAATATTTTTAAGTTCAATAATTGATTTAGTGTTAGCAGAGCATTATCAAATGAAATTGAAAATTTTTTTTGTCAACTTATATTCATCTAAAATTGAAACAATTATTCTATAAATATTATTTGCAGTATGTTTATAATCAAAAGCACGGAATGCAATAATTCTTTTTTAAATTTTCTAATCATTATCAATCCAATGACAAATAATGTTCATATAAGAATGCATTTGCCAATGATCACTCCAAATATCACAACAAATTGAAACACGAATTTTCATTTCAGAAAATAAAAGCTCTAACTCTTTTTTTCCCTTTTTAGATAAAGAAATAATAATTCGTTTTACAGTATTTCTTAGCACTCTTTTAGCAGAAGGATTTAAAGCTTTTTGACAATATTGATTAAAACCTACTTTTTCACCAAAACTAAAAGATAAATGTTTCATAGAAATCATTTTTGCTAATTCTTCTTTTTCTTTTTTTTTTTCAGAATATTGAAATAAAGAAATGTTAGAAGATACGTACCCGGAAATTTGTGTTTGAGACCGATCAACTCCTATTTTTGTTGAATGTTTTGTCTCTAAATGCTTTCAAAATGATCCATAGCCGCCCGATTGTTTAAATTTATAAGATTTTCCACAATAATTGCAAATTACATCGAACATTTTGTTACTTTTGAATTTTTTCGTGAAATGAATGGCGAATATGTCGGAACTTTGTCTTGCTCTTCGAAGAAGTTGTGTACCTTGCTCTTGCTCTTGCTCTTTCTCTTCCTCTTGTTGTAATTGCTCATTATTAAATTCAGATTCTTGAGTTAGAATTTCCATATTTTCATTTGGATATCCCTCAAAATTAAATTGGTTGGGTGTGAAATCGAAAATGTCATTTGTAGGGATAGATGAATATTGTGTTTCTCCAATATTTCTCTTGCCCTTAGCAGAATTTGAGTTTCCTCCAATTGCCATTATATGAAAATAATATATAATTTGAAAAATTGAATAAAAAAAATTAGAGAGAATAATTAGAGATTGGAATTTGAATAAATTAATTCACAATAAATTGTGAATGAAAATAAGAGAGATTGTAGAGTAGAGAAGAATAATATAGAGTAGAGTATAGTAGAGAGAGCAGAGATTTTTGTGTGAGGAAATTGTAAATGGAATGAAATGAAGTATTTATAATAAATCTAAAAAATCATTTTTCCACAAATACCCTTAAAACTAGTTATTATGTAGCCGTTTATAGTTGTTGGGAGGGGTAATTAAGAGATTTCACAAAAATTTTTTTTTAAAAAAAGTTCTGCTGACAATTTGTAACCGCTAAAACCGCCGGTTGTAACCGGCTGAAAAACCGGCGGTTCCATCCAGTTTCGATCGATTTTTGGAACCGCCGATTTGCAATTCCCAAAATATTAGAACCCGAACCGAACCGTATACCTTCAGTTCGGGTTTCGGTTCAGACCGGTTCCAAACCATCGATTCCGGTTCTGGGAACCGTAATATGGCCATACTTAATATTATATAAACCCCACGTTTGAAAGAGTTCTCTTATGTATCATTCTTTTATATGGCTCTTTCTATCCATAAACCATAGATCTGTATGGAGAAATGTTCCTATTCTTTTCAGTTTTCAGTTGCTATCGGAGCATGAGGATGCCTGCAACAGTGCAACTTTTTACGTTTGCCTCCAAATTGCCAATTAACACAGTTTTGGGTAACATTTTAACCATATGATAATTCATAAATTTTTATATAATACTCTACTTCATATTCAATTAATGATTATGATTTGTTGTATTTTCTAAACTAAATGTTATTACTTTAGAGATTGTTGGCTCAAGGGTCAAATTCTAATCTCGAAATTTTGATGATTAAAACAAAATAAATAAATTTAAATTTTATTATTTGTGCTAATAATATTTTATGCAGAATACATATGGAAAGTAATAAATGAACAAGGCAAGTCCTACAAATCCAAAGTTTATGAAGACATCCGAGGACCCTAGTGGTTAGACTTTTAGGATTCACTGTAGGATAAAGAGAAAATTCAATTATAAGCACAAAAACCAATTTCTCTCCCATCAAAATTATTTTTTGAAAAATAGATTCTTCAAAAATAAATCTTTTCTTTAAAAATTTTTGTTTTTTGAATTCTCTTAAAAAATTTGAAATATTCGAATTACCTAAATTAAAGAGACCTTGTCTCTAACAATTTTGGTAATAAGAATAAATCGAATAAAGACCTAATACATTTTTATTTCGGAAACAAAATCTTTTTGAAGATTTAAGAATTTTGATTTATCTTTTTACCTAAAACGAAGAAAGATCTTATTTTAATTCGTTTTAATAATTAGAATCTTTTCGAAAATATTTTTCAAATAATTGCTTTCGAAAATCTTTATTTTAAAGGAAAGAAAGACCGTCCCCTATTTACTTATCAAAAGGATAAAATAATTTTTGGTAACTAAGATTTCTGTATCGTCTAAATAAGGAAAGCAAATATTTTGATTTGAAAAAGAAATATTCACTTTTTAAAAACGAGAGTCACAGACCTCTCTATAAAAAGACATTTTCATTCTTGAAAAATGTGGAAGAAAGAGCTTTCGTTTTAAGAGTATTCACCTATTGATCATATCTTTTATCTCTCAAAACTTACTCTCTATCCCCTTATTTTTTTTCATCTTTATACTTTACGTTTTTATCTTTATAAGAGAAAAGAATTTTTATAATAACTTCATTTGAAAAATAGTTCTGTTTTCTAAACGATTTTCTAATCTGAAAAATTGTTTTTCCTGTGCTTATATTTTGCATTTCTGTCTGTCTATTTAGATTCTATAATCTTTAGTAGACAGGTTTTTATTTGACAAACATTTGTGTAATAGCTTAGGTGAGAAGCTATTGTGAAAGAGGTTATCAAGCAACCTTCTCCGTGAGAGAGATTCTAATGTCTTGAATTGGGTTTCTGTACTCTGCCAAAAATAGAAAGGATTGAGGCTAACTAGAACCTTTAGAAAATCTAGTGGGATAAATGGTAGATCTAGGTGTTGATCTATTGCCTTGTACTGTTGGTTTGTCTCTTACCCTTAAAAAGAGATAACATAGTTGAGGATCTCAAGATGAGTCTTGGGGAGTGGATGTATGCGAGTTAGTGCCGAACCACTATAAATCACTGTGTTAATCTTTTTAATTCCTTAAGTTTTTGCTTGATACTATTTTACTCACACTTCTGTTTATACTCTAGAAATACTAAAGTTGTGAATGGTTTTGATATTCTAAAATTGAAATAAGTCTTATTTTCTCTGAACATTAGAACTCTGGAATTTTGTTAAAAGTGAATATACCAAGTTCTAAACAGTTCTTTTGCATTCAGTATATTTCACCATTTAGATTTCTAATCAGTCTTCTAAACCTGATTAAAGCTTTGTGAAGCAGTTCTGATTTCGATAACTGTCTCTCACACAGTCTTTTCTGATTTGCTAAACTTTATGAGGAAGTTCTAACTACAATAGCTTTTCATCATAAAGCAGTTCTGATATTGAATAAGACATTGTGAAGCAGTTCTAACTAATAGATATGCTTTGCATAGTCTTTCTATTTTTCTTGAATAGAACATTGTGAGGAAGTTCTAATCCATAACTTATTTTCACAAGTTCATTAATTTTTCCGCTGCACTTAGAATTCTGAGTTTTGTTTTAAAGATAAATTTTTTATTTTTAGAAAACCCAATTCACCCCCCTCTTGGGTTGTGCCATACATATACGGGACCCACAATCTGGTATCAGAGCTTTGGCTCTTGACTTACAAAAGCTTAACAGCTTAAGAGATAAGATCCCATAGCAACCCCACTTTCTCTTACTTCTTTAGAAGGTCAATCTGTTTCTAGACCTCCTTTGTTCAATAGTTCTAATTACTCTTATTGGAAAACCAGAATGGAAAATTTCATGAAATCAGTTGATATAAACTGCTGGAGGAATGTTATTAGTGGTCCTCGTATTCCCATGAAAATTGTGAAAAATGAGAGTATTAGAAAAACAGAAAAAGAATATATAGATATTGCTATTGGAATGATATTGCTATTGGAATGATATTGCTATAAATGCAAAAGCTATTAATATTCTTTATTGTGCTTTAGACGCAATAGAATACAACAAAGTGTCTGGATGCAAATCTGCAACAGAAGTTTAGGAAAAACTTAAAGTTACCTATGAGGGTACAGATAGAGTAAAGGAATCCAGAATAAATATCCTTTGGAGAGAATATGAAATGTTTAGTATGAAGGAAGGAGAAACTATTGCGGAGTTAAATTCTAGATTTACTAATATAGTTAATCCTTTGAGAACTCTCAGAAAGGAAATTTCAGAAGATGAGCTTGTTAAGAAAATCCTTAAAATTCTACCAAAAAAAATGGGATTCTATAGGAACTGTTATGAATTACAAAGAGACTCCGTCACTTATGATTATCTTATAAGAGCTCTTGTTTCAGAAGAAATGAAATCTTCTTTGACTATAGAAGATAAGAAAAAGAAAGGACTGGTTTTGAAAGTAGTTTCTAGTGAAGAAAGTTCTTCTGATCTTAATATTGATGATTTAGCACTTGTTGCTAAAAGATTTAAAAAGTTCTATAGAAAGAGTGGAAGGCCACAGAAAAAGTTTATCAAAATGAATTTTCCATCTAAAAATAGTAACTTACCTAAGAAAGAACCTTCTGAAGTGGTTTGTTATGAATGCAACAAACCTGGACATATCAAACCCAATTGTCCTAAATTGAAAAAGAAGTCAACAAAAGAAAAGCTGAAGCAGGCATTTGTAGCTGCTTGGAGTGATTCAGATAATTCTAATTCTGATAGCCAAAGTGATCAAGAAGAAATAACTAATATTTGTTTAATGGCTACTATCGATACTGACTCCAAAGAAATCAGCGCTCTGACTTCACCACAGAAAGTTGAAATTGATGAAACAGATGCAACGGTCCAGAAGCATGAAGAAAGTACTGTAAGTATTTCTGAACCTAAATCAGAAAATGATGTTCTAGATGCTTACAATAACCATTGCAATGAGTTTGAAAAGCTTGTTAAAAAGCATAAAGTTCTAAAGAAAGATTTTAGAAAATTAAAATCTGAAGGTAATCATTTAAAAGATGCTTTTTATCAAGAAGTTACATGTAAAGATCTTATCACAGAGATCAAAGATCTTAAAAGTTGTAACAATAGATTTTCTGAAAATCTGACACATCTTGAAGAAAAATGTAAAAATCTGAATTCTGAAAATGAATCTTTAAAAACTGAGATTAGAATTCTAAAATCAATTTCAGAATCGTTTTCTAAAGAAAAGACAAATTCTAGCTATGATGGCATTTCTAAACCGAATCATGTTTCTAATAAGAAAAATGCTATTTCTAATGTTGTGACTTTAGAACATCAAAATCTCAACAGAAAGAAAAATCATAGTAAGCTAAATGCACCTGTTACCACTAACCCTCTAGGATCCAATATGAGTTGGGTACCTAAATCTGCTTGATCTTTTCAGATGTGCTTAAGGAGTGAGCTGAAAATAGAAATGTGGTATATGGACAGCGCTTGCTCTAGGTATATGACTGGTGATAGAAAAGAAGTTCACCAGATTAGAAAAGAAAAAGGGAGGTACAGTAAGCTTTGGAGACAAAGCAAAAGGTAAAATCGTTGGTATTGGTGCATAAGGTCTAATCCTTCAATAGAAGATGTATGCTTAGTAGAAGGATTACATTATAACTTGTTAAGTGTTAGTCAAATTTGTGATAAAAATAGAATAGTGATCTTTGAACCTTCTCATTGTGAAGTTCAGAACATGCATGATAATAGAACTTTATTTGTTGGAAAAAGGTTTGGAAATATATACCTAGTATATCTCTCTAATATGCATAACCAAGATATCTATTTAGTTTCTATTGATAATTCTAGTTGGTTATGGCATAGAAGACTTGGACATGCAATCATCCACCTTATTTCTAAAATGTCTAAGAAAGATTTGGTTCAATGATTGCCAAAGTTGAAATTTGAAAAAGATCACATTTGTGATGCTTTTCAAATGGGCAAACAAACCAGAACATCTTTTAAATCTAAGGGCATGGTTTCTACTTCTAGACCGTTAGAATTGCTACACCTTGATTTATTCGGTCCAATTACCCCTTCTAGTCTTGGAGGAAAATTCTATTTGTTATTGTAGATGATTACTCTAGATTCACCTAGACACTCTTCCTTAGAAATAAGGATGAGTCATATGACGTGTTTGTTCATCTTTGCAAGAGAATATAAAATGAGAAAGGATACAACATCTCAGCAATTAGAAATGATCATGGAGGAGAATTTGAAAATCAGAAATTCGATGCTTTTTGCAACGAGTCAGGAATCTTCCATAACTTCTCAGCACATAGAACACTTCAACAAAATGGAGTAGTGGAACGCAAGAATAGAACACTTCAAGAAATGGCTAGAACCATGCTAAGTGATTCTAAACTACCAAAGTATTTCTGGGCAGAAGCAGTTAACACTGCCTGTTATATTCTAAACAGGGCTTTGGTAAGATCTAAACTTAAAAAAGACTCCATATGAGCTATACAAAGGTAGAAAACCAAATATTGGTTATTTTCACATTTTTGGGTGCAAATGCTTTATTCTAGATAACAAGAAAAATCATCTTGCTAAATTTGATGCTAAATCTTATGAAGGTATTTTTCCGGGATATTCTAGTAATAGTAAAGCATACAGAGTATTTAATAAAAAGACTCTAGTTGTAGAAGATTCTATTCATGTTGTGTTTGATGAATCTGACTCTACATCTAGAACATTAGAAAGTGATGATGTTGTAGATTCTAATCATGAAAAGCAGAATGAACAATCAGAACAACTAGAACAGCCAGAAAGTGAGCAAAATACTAATAATCAGGTTGAACCAGAAGTTGAACATGAAGATCAGAATATTATTGAAAATCAAACGACAGAAATAGAAAATGAAGATTCTCAATTACCAAAAGAATAGCAATTCCATAAGTATCATCCCTAAAAAGACATTATGGATGATCCTTCAGAAAGGATGATGACTAGAGCTCAATATAAAAGATATTTTGATAATATTGCTTTCGTTTCTCAATTAGAACCTAAAAATCCAAAAGATGCTCAAAATGATGAAAGTTGGTCTTGCTATGCAAGAAGAGCTAAATCAATTTGAGATAAACCAAGTTTGGAAACTTGTTTCTAGACCTAAAAACCATTCTGTTATTGGAACAAAATGGGTGTTTAGAAAAAAGCTTGATGAACAAGGTAATGTTGTGAGAAATAAAGCAAGATTAGTGGCTCAAGGGTACAACCAAGAGGAAGGCATCGATTTTGATGAGACTTTTGCCCCGGTTGCTAGACTTGAGGCCATTAGAATGCTTTGTGCATTTGCATGTTTTAAAAACTTCATGTTGTATCAAATGGATGTGAAAAGTGTTTTTCTAAATGGTCTTCTAAATGAAGAAGTGTATGTAGAACAACCTCCTGGTTTTGAATTTTTTGATAAACCTAATCATGTTTACAAACTTACTAAAGCTCTTTATGGTTTGAAGCAAGCTCCTAGAGCTTGGTATGAAAGATTAAGTAAGTTTCTATTAGAAAATGGTTTTTCAAGAGGAAAGGTTGATACAACACTATTTATAAAAAATAAAGCACATGATATTCTAGTTGTACAAATTTATGTTGATGACATAATCTTTGGATCTACTAATAGTCTCCTATATAAGGAATTTTCTAAGATTATGCAGGGTGAGTTCGAAATGAGTATGATGGGAGAATTAAACTTCTTCCTTGGACTTCAAATCGAACAATGTGAAAATGGAATTTTCATAAATCAAGAAAAATATACTAGAGATTTGTTGAAACAATTCAAAATGGAAAATGCCAAGGTATGTAGTACACCAATGAGTCCATCCTCAAAATTAGAAAAATACGAAAAAGGTAAGGATGTGTATTTTGTTCATATTTGGCCATCTTATATGTCCTTTAATCACATTTAAATAAAAAATGATTTAAATAAACCGTTTGAAAACGAGCTTAGGCCAGAACAGCTGGGTGACGCAACTGTTCATCCAAGAACAGCTGGGTGATGCAACTGTTCATCCAAGAACAGCCGCATCACGCATCTGCTCATCAGTAACAGCTGCATCACGCAACTGTTCATCCAGGAACAGCTGGGTGACGCAACTGTTAGCTGTGTGACCCAACTGTTCTAAGCTTCCAGAGTTAATTTCTTCAATAAATCTGAGAATGCCCAACTATGAACATAACACAATTTAATTAAATTTAGAATACTAAAATGTGATTTTATATATTTGTTTGTATGAATTTTATAATTTCAGTTTAAATAAAAAAGAAAATTAAACTTGTTGATTTATTAATAATTTGCATGTTTAGGATTAAATAGAAAATAATAATTAAAATGTGATTTAAACGTTAAATAATAATTATGCATGATTTGGGTTTGGGGTTTATGGGTTGAATTTAAATCGGGTAGAATGTATTTTTAGGTCTGGTTTGTGGCCCGCCTTTAACCATAAGGCAAGAGCATGTCTTTTATTTATTTGATTTAATTACTTTGGTTTGAATGGTTTGAATGATTATGGATATGATGATTGGATTTGATTGGGACGATAAATTAATTTTCCACATAGGAAGTCGGTCCGATTCATTTGGGTTGGGTTTAAGTAAATAAATAATTTGGCTTTCTTAACTAAAATAAATTAGAAATCGTAGGTTAAAAGAGGCCGATTTTTTTCGGGCGTCGGCTTCCAATGGGCCGACGTACCCAATTTCCTTCCCCAGAATCACCTTGGTGCGCCTGACCAGTCTTTTTAATAATTTGGCCTTGAATAAAATTGGGTTTAAAATGGAGTCACTTTTTAAAATAAAATTGGAAACGGTCCCATTGCCGAAAAAATGGGTGGCGACTCAAAAATGTTTTATAAGACCGATTTATCGGCATCGTGTCCAATAAAGTGTTTTGTCAACACTTTTCATAAATAAAAATCAATTTTCCAAATCAAAACAAAAAGAGGAGTTTTTCGGATCGCTCGGGGGCGAGGCGAAAACAGATTAGCGACTTCACTGGGGACGCAACCGCTAATCCCCGGTTATTTTTAATAACTAGTCGGTTGCAATTAGGAATTGACTCTAAACCTACGTTTTATAAAGTTGGAAATAAAATTGGTTAGAAAGCCGTGGAAAATTCTTTAATCGTCCTTGTTTGTTTATTTGCTTTCCTTTATTTTTTTGAGTTCTTGCATTCATACTGCATTTCTCTCTTCTCACCACTTTCTACCCAAATTATCCCTCGGTATCATTGCAAACTTCGAAGGTGGATCCAGCTTAAACCTTGCGTTTTAGGCACATCCACACGAGAGTTAGCAATTTTACCAACCGCAAGCCTAGAACCTTTAAAGGTGCGTCAAAAGGAGTAGGCCCACGTAAAAGCCCGAAGCTTGTTTGCGGAACCCGGACTTTGTAAAGCCCAATGGACTAAAGCCCATGCATGTAGTTGAAAGCCCTAGTCACCTCCCCATAATGAAAACCTGAGTCTGTTTGCTGTTGTTCTGTCGCATTCATTCCGAGAGTTTGTTTCGCCAATCTCAAAACCCCCTGCTGGTTGTCGAAATTAGACCAAATCCTAGGAAACAGATGTCGAAATTTCTACCAAATGGAACTCGTGTGTGGGAGAGATAAGGTTGGAAGGCATGCATTTCCCAACTCCCGTTCCCCTGCGTGTTATAAACTGTTCATATGCTGTGACATTCATGCATCATGTAATACTTTTCGTTTCAGCCATGCATTAATAAGTGCTAATTTTCTGTATGGACGTTTGACCCTTGATTTTGAGAGTGGACCTCTAATTCGTTTTGAATAACATAATGCAATTGTTTATAGTGAATTGATACCCAAAAGAAAAGGGAGCTATAAGGGGGTTGCGATTCCTTTGTATTTTCACATTTCTCGCATTATCTGAAAGTAAGCGTGAGATTGCAAAAAAATTTGTAGTTAATCAAAATAAAATCCTGCTTGGGACCATCTGTT
Organism: Jatropha curcas; assembly: GCF_041381405.1. NCBI lineage: Eukaryota > Viridiplantae > Streptophyta > Magnoliopsida > Malpighiales > Euphorbiaceae > Jatropha > Jatropha curcas. The sequence goes on from NC_143155.1 coordinate 10,583,174, forward strand.
CCAAGGCAAAAATTAAGGACACCAAAAAAAAAAAAAAAACAAAATTGATAAGAAAATATCCCGCTTGGAAATTCTTTCATTCCAAGGAAAGAATTAGGGACTCGAGTGAAAATAGCCGACTGTAAAATCCAAAAGGAACGGCTGATGACAGATAATGCCGGAAATGTTTAAGTACAAAGTAAATTATTGCTATGTTATTCATGCCGAATTTGAGGTCCACTCGTCGAAAACGAGATCTTATTTCCATACCGGTTATTAGCACATTAGATTTGCATTCATCATCCTATGTGCCTCTATTTTTCATGCATGCATGTAGAACCTCTTTAATACAGGTCCTTTTATCTATCAGCCAAAATTGATCCATCCCGAGAAACCACTTCGAGAGTTTGGCGTCGACAGCCTAGTCAACGCCTGGTCAGAGCGTCCCCAATCCCCGAGCGTGCTCCGGTTGGTTCTGTGGTCAGTTCAAGTTCGTCTGATTCGGTTCCTGATTTAGATCCGGTTATAGTTGAGATGGCTGACAATATTGTGAATGAGACTGGTTTTTCTCCGGTCCAGTTAAGGGCTATAGCTACTATAATAGCCACTGCTTTGGCTTAAGAGAGGGCACAGAATCAGGTTCCTCCTTCTTCAAGTAATCAACCGGCTTCCCCTGCAGTTGAGTAAAGGGAGGCTCTAGAACCCGCTTTGGGTAACCAAACATCAGTTGATAATGTTAATCCAGCTGAGAATGATCTGATTAAGCAGTTGGCAAAATTAAAGGATAAGGTGGAGAAGATGTCTGTTTCGAAAGAAAAGGATCTAGTCACCAATTTCCATGTGGCTGAATATGTCTTGAAGCCTACAAGCTCTACTTCTTCCAAGACCTTCAAACACACCTTATTTGAAGGAGATAATGACCCGAGGTCCCACTTGTTTGAGTTCATTCGTGTTGCTCAAATGAACCGGTATGATGAGGAGGATGCGTTACGGGCATTTCCTCAGACACTGCACAAGAGCTATAGGAGATGGTATGATGGCTTGGAGGTGGAAACACAGAGAGATTGGGTCAAGCTTCAGACTGCTTTTCTCAAGCACTTCAAGACAGATGAAAGTGATGAGTTTAGTCTTCGTGATCTGGAGAGCTTAAAGCAAGGAAAGGATGAAAGCTTCTCTGATTATTACAGAAGGTGGAGGACAAAGCTGTTCATGGTCCAGACTAAGCCAAAGGATCAAGACCTGATCAGGATTTTTAGCCGAAGCCTATTACCTTACTTTAAGGAGAGGATGTTGGCCCAGCCTTTCACCGACTTTTCTCTGGTACGAAGGGCTGGATTGAACATTGAAGAGCTGTACAAAGAAGAGGAAAAGAAAAGCCGGGGGTTTGGTAATTACCGGTCTTCCCCAGTGGTCAGAATAGAAGTGCTGGTGCTGCTACGAACCAGTCGGGGAGTAGCAATATAGTTGGAGCTGTTAATGAGAGAACCAGAAGGGAATTCATTGATTTGGATAGACCTTTAAGCACGGTTATGAGGTCCTGCGTCAAGAATGGTGTACTGTCAAAGTTACCAATTAATCCATCTAGGCCTATTCTGGGCAAGTTTGTTGATCAATACTGTGAATACTATCAGTGCAAAGGGCATTCTACTAATAATTGCTTCAGGCTCAAACATGATATTCAAGACTTGATAGATAGTGGGAAGATCACCAAGCCTCCTGAGCATAGTAAGCCGACGCCCGGAAATCATTAAAGTTAGCAGTGATGAGTGTATTGAACAATTTCTTAATTCTGTTTGTTTTGGTTTTTCTGAATGATTGCTTTGAGAACAATATGGATGGATTTCCTTTACTATTTCAATCAATGGGAATGAATTTTGATTGCTTGTTTTCTTGTTTCTCCTGATTGTTATGTTCATGGCATTGATTATACCACACGCATATTTGGCATAAATGCATTGCATCATTTTGCATTTAACCTAAGCACCGTCGAAGATCTCAAAATAATCGAAATCGGATCAGACTTTAAGGTTGAGCTTAAAAACAATCTCCAAGAATGTCTCAAGAGGACTTCAGATGTTTTCGTCTGGAGTTATGCTGATATACCGGGGGTCAATAAGCCAACTACAGAGCATTTTGTTCCTATCGATCCGAACATCAAGCCAGTAAAGCGGAAAAGAAGACGGGTCAGACCAGAGTGGCAAAACAAGATCAAGGCTAAGGTTCAGAAGTAGCTAGATGCAGGTTTCTTGGAGGTGGTGCATTACCCTGAGTGGGTAGCAAACATAGTCCCTATACTCAAGAAGGATGGGAGACTAAGATTCTGTGTCAACTACAGAGATTTAAACAAAACCTCGCCCAAAGATGACTTCCCTCTTCCACATATAAATGTTCTGATCGACAGTGCTGCAAGAATGGGATGTTATTCCATTACGGACAAAAAAGAGAAAAAAAGGAAAAAAAATGATGATGAAATAAAAAAAATGAAAAGAAGAAAAATAATATGATGGTTGAAAACAAAAAGAAAAAAAAGAAGAAAGCCAAAAGTGAGTCTTCCAAAAAAGTCCGTTTTATTCGTTGACTGCCAAACATGTGACTAGATTTATTGAGCGGAACATTTTCTGTCGCTATGGTGCTCCTCATCACATAGTTACAAACAATGGTTTCCACTTCCAAGCAGACGTCATCCTAGAGGGAAATTCAGACCCAACTCGCATGGACCGTTCAGAATTCAGAAACTGTTGACCAAGGGTGCCGCTGAATTGGCCACTACGGAAGGGAAGCCTTTTAATCGGATCGTTAATCAAGACCAGATGAAAAGGTTCTATGTTTGAGATGATGATTTCGATTATAAAAAAAGAAAAAAGAAAAAAAGGGGTTAGGTTGAAAAACCCGAAAGGGAGACTTATGTAAGAAATGAGCTCGCTAGGTTGAAAACCCGTAAAGGGCGGCCTAGGCAAAAGTTAGAGTTAAAAAAAAAAGAAGAAATTTTGAGATTAACGCATGGTGCTTAGTTTAAATGCGAAATCTATGCCATGCATTCATGACATACTTGCGACCGGTTGCTCAATGCCATTAACCTGACTAGAAGGAGAATAGGCGAATGAGTAGTTAGAATGAACGACTATTGTATTAAAATAGTTTCTCCTTACTTCTGTATGATGTTGAAAGAAGTAAAATCAATAAAGAGCTTGATTCTCAAATTCTTCTTCCCTTTTGTTTCTGGGGCATGATCGTTGATTACAAGACCTTCCTCTCTGCCTATATGGTTAGCGTTTGCTCATTTGTTTTCAAGATTTTTGGCTATTGGTCCTACCCGGGTATTGGATTCTCTTAGACAGCGATCAGAAGGTCAAATGTTATTTTCTCGGTGATTTCCTTGGAAGGATCAATAAAGAAAGACCATGAATAAAAATCCCTAGCGCTTAAATAGGTTCATGCATATTTCATCTCTTTCTGAATGTTGCAGGTGAAAAAATGGTCACCCCATCTTTTTCAAAAAATGTAAATCCTTTTTTCTGTGGTTTTGCTTAGCTTTCGTTTTATTGTCTTTCGTGAAATTTTGGAATGATGTGGATGGGTGTTTATGCCCGCATTAATAAGGTGGACCACTCTTGCAGGTGGATGGCATGCCTCCTTTTTGTCTCTGTGGTTTTGTTTTCTTTGTGTAGGAATAAAGCAAAGTAAAAAAAATAAAATAAATTTGGAGTCGGTGTGCGGCTCGTATACTTCAACAATTCCATCTACTCGCCACACAGGGGGCGAAATCATCAGATACCCTCAAGTAAGTTTTCTTTCAAACACTGCATCAGGAAAAGTGACGCGGAACCCAATGAAAATAAATTTCATGAACTCAATGATAAGTTTTGGAAGAGATCAAAGATCTAGAATAAATTCCCCTCTATGGCACCCAAAGCTTAAAGAAGCAAGAACACCAATAATAGAGTAAAAGAATAAGATAAACGCCACAAAGAATTGATAAGTTTACCTTGATTCTTGATGCAATTAGAAGAATGCAATCTCACACTCTCTAAAAACATGAACACGCCTAAGCATGAAGAAGTAGTCTTTAATTCATTGAATAATTGTTAAATAATTACAAAATAACAAGCTATTTATACTAATCTAAGAGGTCCAGATCCTTAAAGGATTTAGAGTTAGCTAAGGAGTAGGATTTAGCAAATCTAAACCAACTAAGGATAAGACTAATAAAATCATAACAACTTAAGGATTTGGAGATCTAATCCAAATCCACTAAAGATTGACTAAATCTAATCAAAATAAGGCTAATTATTCAAGGGTGGACGAAATATTGGAGGCCCAACCCATTAGCATTGCAAAAACACAAAATAAGCTAACTAACTAATGAGAGGCAGACAGTTGCACGGTCCAGGGCGTGCCAAGGCGCACGGGCGTGCGCGCATGTATGAGTGTTCCTCACGAGAGGCAGAGAAGTGCACGGCCTGGGGCGTGCTGATTGGCACGGGCGTGCGCGCATGTATGAGTGTTCCTCGCGAGAGGCAGAGAAGTGCACGGCCTGGGGCGTGCTGATTGGCACGGGCGTGCGCGCATGGATGTGTGTTCCTCGCGAGAGGCAGAGAAGTGCACGGTCTGGGGCGTGCTATCTTGCACGGGCGTGCTTCTACAAGCCTTCAAGTCAAAGTTACTGTAGCAGACGTGTCCAACTCAACATGTGCTTTCAATAATGTGAGAAACTTAGGTGTTCCCCATGCTTCCTTGAACTTTATGGTTGAGTGGTATCGATTCCGTATCATACCCCCTTTCCTCGAAAAGATTCGTCCTCGAATCTTAGTTAGAAGCTGAGGTATCCATGCTCTCTTGATCTCCATGGTTGCTCCATACTTCTTTGCATGATTTCTTGTAATTGATCCACTAGGTAGCACTAATGGATACTAGAAAAATTTGATACTAGAAAAATTTAGCAATTTTTGCTAAAATTTGAAAGACTTTTGTTAAATTCAAAGTTGCAACAGATGAAAAAATAAAATTTTCAAGGTTTGCTTAAAAGATAATATTTATGGTCTCGAGATGGATTCCGGACTGGGGGCAAAAATAAAATCTTTTGCCCTGATGCAAAATTTCAAATTTCAAAGTTTACGATTATTAATGCATGGGGGCATGTGACTCTCCAACATTTAACAAAGGCAAGATCTGTTTGTACACAGACATTACTCTTTTCTTTTGAAAATGTTTTCAGGTCAACCGGTGATGGTTTCTCGAAGTCGTTGACGCTACAACATCTAATAAAGGCAAGATCTGTTTGTACACAGAAATTGCTCTTTTCAAATCCTCTAAAGCCGATTAAACTGAGCCGAGGAGGTGAACAACAAAGCCAATTAAACCGAGCTTTGGACAAGACAAAATCTGTTTGTATACAGAAATTGCACCAAGCAAAATCTGGTTATATACAGAAATTGCACCTAGAAAAATCTGTTTATATACAGAAATTGCACCAAGCAAAATCTGGTTGTATACAGAAATTGCACCAAGCAAAATCTGGTTGTATACAGAAATTGCACCAAGCAAAATCTGTTTGTATACAGAAATTGCACCAAGCAAAATATGGTTGTATACAGAAATTGCACCAAGCAAAATCTGGTTGTATACAGAAATTGCACCAAGCAAAATCTGTTTGTATACAGAAATTGCACAAAGCAAAATATGGTTGTATATAGAAATTGCACAAAGCAAAATATGGTTGTATACAGAAATTGCACAAGCAAAATCTGGTTGTATACAGAATATGCACCAAGCAAAATCTATTTGTATACAAAAATTGCACCAAGCGAAATCTGTTTGTATACAGAGATTGCTCTTTGGACCCACAAAGCGAGATCTATTTATATACAGAAATTGCTATTTTGTCCCACCAAGCAAAATCTGGTTGTATACAGAAATTACACCGAGCAAAATCTGGTTGTATATAGAAATTGCTCTTTAGACCTACCAAGGCGAGATCTGTTTGTATACAGAGATTGCTCTTTGGTCCCACTAAGCAAGATCTATTTGTATACAGAAATTTCTCTTTAGACCTACCAAGACGAGATCTGTTTGTATACAGAAATTGTCATTTTCAAAAGAATCTTGAACATGGCCAGATGACTGCCGATGCTTAGAACGTTGATGTAGTCCGACTGGAGCCTTCAGGTAAATTCAAATCTTTCGAGCCAACCAAATTTCAAAGTTTATGATTATTAAAGCATGGGGGCATGTGATGCTCCAACATTTAACAAAGGCAAGATCTATTTGTACACAAAAATTGCTCTTTTCTTTTTGCAAATGTTTTCAGGTCAAGCAGTGATGATGAATCATGAAGCTGTTTGGATCCTTTTCTCGATTCGTGATAATGGATTACGAAGCGGATCGAGTCAAATCCTTTTCCTGATTAATGATGATGGATTACGAAGTTGATCAGGACAATCTCAATATCAAACCCTCCAAAGCCAATCAGACTGAGCTGAGGAGGTGAACAACAAATCCGATCAGACTGAGCTGAGGAGGTGAACAACAAAGCCGATCAGACTGAGCTTTGCTATTTTTCTCGATTCGTGGTGATGGATTACAAAGCGGATCGAGTCAAATCCTTTTCCTGATTAATGATGATGGATTACAAAGTTGATCAGGACAATCTCAATACCAAACCCTCCAAAGCCGATCAGACTGAGCTTTGCTGTTTTTCTCGATTCGTGATGATGGATTACGAAGCGGATCGAGTCAAATCCTTTTCCTGATTAATGATGATGGATTACGAAGTTGATCAGGACAATCTCAATACCAAACCCTTCGAAGCCAATTACACCGAGATGAGGAGATGAGCAACAAAGCCGACTACACGTGCTTTGGACTCTTTTCAAACCCTCTAAAGCTGACTACACCGAGCTAAGGAGATGAGCAATAAAGCCGACTACACCGTGCTTTGGACTCCTTTTAAACCCTCTGAAGCCGACTACACCGAGTTGAGGAGATGAGCAACAAAGCCGACTATACCGTGCTTTGGACTCTTTTCAAACCCTCTGAAGCCGACTACACTGAGCTAAGGAGGTGAACAACAAAGCCGACTATACCGTGCTTTGGACTCTTTTCAAACCATCGGAAGCCGATTACACTGAGCTGAGGAGGTGAACAACAAAGCCGACTATACCGTGCTTTGGAGTTGTTTACAGATCCGACTAGAGCTAACCAAGCCAATTACATTAAGCTTTGGACGTGACCAGATGATCAAGACAACCACTTCATTCAAGCCAAGATTGAAGGCGCGTCAGTGGGCCACTTTAACATTAATCGTTTACATAATTAATGATAAAGTGGGGGGGGGGCAAACTGTTGACGCATGTTTTTTGCCCCCGCCTGATGCAATTATGATACGAGGATGTGGAATGATGGGTTAATGCTATCTAGAAGTCTTTTAATCCAAGGATTTAAATCAAACCAATTTTAGGTTTCTGGTTGGGCCAGTCGCATCACCCAACTGTCAGTCGCGTCACCCAACTGCCAGTCGCATCACCCAACTGTCAGTCGCGTCACCCAACTGCCAGTCACGTCACGCAGCTATGAAATGAGCTGCATCACGCAGCTGTGTCCTGACCTACCTCTATAAATATATCTTTTTCTCACATTTAAAACAACTTTGAACGATTTGGAAACCCTAAAAAAATACACTCTGCGGCCACATTCTCCTCTAGAAACCCTTGTGAGTTGATTTGAAGGAAAATTGCCAGTAGATATCAATTTTAGGTGAATCAAATCATAAAAAGAGGGAAAATAACAAAAGATAAACAAAGAACACTTGAATCCTTGGAAACTAAGCTTCTGGGAGATCTTAACTATTACTTGTTAAGACATTTGATCCATTCACAATCCTCAATCTGAGGATTAGGTAATTTCTTTAACATTTTTGTATTTTTTATATATTTTTGTGGTTTTAGTAATTTAATCTTCTTTAAATTGTATTTAGTTCATAGTTGGCCATCTTATATGTCCTTTAATCACATTTAAATAAAAAATGATTTAAATAAACCGTTTGAAGACGAATTTAGGCCAGAACAGCTGGGTGACGCAACTGTTCATCCAAGAACAGCCGTGTCACGCAACTGTTCATCCAAGAACAGCCGCGTCACGCAACTATTCATCCAGGAACAATTGGGTGACGCAATTGTTAGCTGTGTGACCCAACTGTTCTAAGCTTCTAGAGTTAATTTCTTCAATAAATCTGAGAATGCCCAACTATGAACAGAACACAATTTAATTAAATTTAGAATACTAAAATGTGATTTTATGTATTTGTTTGTATGAATTTTATAATTTCAGTTTAAATAAAAAAGAAAATTAAACTTGTTGATTTATTAATAATTTGCATGTTTAGGATTAAATAGAAAATAATAATTAAAATGTGATTTAAACGTTAAATAATAATTATGCATGATTTGGGTTTTGGGTTTATAGGTTGAATTTAAATCGGGTAGAATGTATTTTTAGGTCTGGTTTGTGGCCCGCCTTTAACCATAAGGCAAGAGCAGGTGTTTTCGCATTGCCCCCGAGCGATCCGAAAAACGTTAACTTTTTGGTTTTGAATTGGAAAAGTGATTTTTATTTTGGACAGTGGTGACAAAACCTTTTATTGAGCACGATGCCGATAAATCGGTCTTACAAAACATTTTGAGTCACCACCCATTATTTCGGCAATGGGACCGTTTCCAATTTTATTTTATAAAAATGACTCCATTTTTAACCCAATTTTATTAAAGGCCAAATTATTTAAAAAACTGGTCAGGCGCACCAAGGCGATTCTGGGTAAGGGAATTGGGTACGTCGGCCCGTTGGAAGCCGACGCCCGGAAAAACCGAACTCTTTTAACCTACGATTTCTAATTTATTTTAGTTAGAAAAGCCACTTTATTTATTTACTTAAACCCAACCCGAATGAATCGAACCGAATTCTTATATGGAAAATTAATTAATCGTCCCAATCAAAATCAGTCATTGCATCCATAATCATTTAAATCATCCAAATCATCCAAATCAAAGCAGTTAAATCAAATAAATAAAAGACTCGCTCTTGCCTTATGGTTAAAGGCGGGCCACAAACCGAACCTAAAAATACATTCTACCCGAATAAAAATTTGAACCAAAAAACCCAAAATCATGCATAATTACATTTTAATATTCTAAATTTAATTAAATTATAATCTGTCCATAATTGATCATTTTCGGATTTATTTGGAAAAATTAAATTTTATTTTGTACAAAAATTATTATTTTTTCGAAAGAATGAAAATTGTTTCTGGAACCCTAGAACAGTTGCGTCACGCAGCTGTTCTTTGAAGAACAATTGCGTGACGCAGCCGATAGCTGCGTGACGCGGCTCTTCTGGGTAAAAGAAACGAAATTTTGGACATGAACAGTTCCGTCACGCAACTGCCAGCTCCGTTACGGATCTACTGGATGCGTGACGCAATTGCTCTGGTCCGAATTCTATTTTAAATTATTTGTTTAAGGCGTTTTTTTATTTAAACATGATTCAAGACTACCTCAAATGACCAAAAACGAACATAATATAATTCAATTAAGACTAAACCACCAAAACAATGATAAAATAAATAATCAATGGATAAAAACACAAAAGGTGTAAAGAAATTACCTAATCCTCAGATTGAGGATTGTAAACGGCTTAACGAACGAAGGTTACGACGATCCAGAAGCTTTGTCACCAAGGATTTAAGTGTTTACTCTTTTCTCTCTTAATTTTCTCTCTTTTTTCTGGTTTAATTCACCTAAAATTGATCTCTAATGGCAATTCTCCTTCAAACGAACTCAAAAGAGCTTTTGGAGGAGAATTTGGCCGCACAATACGTTTTAGGGTTTTTAAGACGCTCCCTCAAGTTGTCCCAATCATGAATTAAAAGATCTATTTATATAAGTAGGGCGCAGAGCACAGCTGCGTGACTCAGGCGTTAGCTGCGTGACGCAGCTTACTTGCCATACCAGACATGTCGTTTAATACGAAAACGGCACGTAGTCTAATATAGCTGCGTGCGCAGCTACGACCTTGTCAGACACTTAAAATCAATTTAATTTAAATCCTTGGATTAAAAGACTTCTAGATAGCATTAACCTTTCATTCCACATCCTTGCATCATCATTGGATCAGGCGGGGGCATAAAAACACGCGTCAACAGCGGGTCTTTTATTTATTTGATTTAATTACTTTGGTTTGAATGGTTTGAATGATTATGGATGTGATGATTGGATTTGATTAGGACGATTAATTAATTTTCCACATAGGAACTCGGTCCGATTCATTTGGGTTGGGTTTAAGTAAATAAATAATTTGGCTTTATTAACTAAAATAAATTAGAAATCGTAGGTTAAAAGAGGTCGGTTTTTTTCGGGCGTCGGCTTCCAATCAGCCGACGTACCCAATTCCCTTGCCCAGAATCGCCTTGGTGCGCCTGACCAGTCTTTTTAATAATTTGGCCTTGAATAAAATTGGGTTTAAAAGGGAGTCACTTTTTTAAAATAAAATTGGAAACGGTCCCATTGTCGAAAAAATGGGTGGCGACTCAAAAATGTTTTATAAGACTGATTTATCGGCATCGTGTCCAATAAAGTGTTTTGTCACCACTTTTCATAAATAAAAATCACTTTTCCAAATCAAAATAAAAGAGGAGTTTTTCGGATTGCTCGGGGGCGAGGCGAAACAGATTGGCGACTTCACTGGGGACGCAACCGCAAATCCCCGGTTATTTTTAATAACTAATCGGTTGCAATTAGGAATTGACTCTAAACCTACGTTTTCTAAAGTTGAAAATAAAATTGGTTAGAAAGCCGTGGAAAATTCTTTAATCGTCCTTGTTTGTTTATTTGCTTTCCTTTATTGTTCTAAGTTCTTGCATTCATACTGCATTTCTCTCTTCTCACCACTTTCTACCCAAATTATCCCTCGGTATCATTGCAAACTTCGAAGGTGGATCCAGCCTAAACCTTGCGTTTTAGGCACATCCACACGAGAATTAGCAATTTTACCAACCGCAAGCCTAGTACCTTTAAAGGTGCGTCAAAAGGAGTAGACCCACGTAAAAGCCCGAAGCTTGTTTGCGGAACCCGGACTTTGTAAAGCCCAATGGACTAAAGCCCATGCATGTAGTTGAAAGCCCTAGTCACCTCCCCATAATGAAAACCCGAGTCTGTTTGCTGTTGTTCTGTCGCATTCATTCCGAGAGTTTGTTTCGCCAATCTCAAAACCCCCTACTGGTTGTCGAGATTAGACCAAATCCTAGGAAATAGATGTTGGAATTTCTACCAAACGGAACTCGTGTGTGGGAGAGATAAGGTTGGAAGGCATGCATTTCCCAACTCCCGTTCCCCTGCATGTTATAAACTGTTCATATGCTGTGACATTCATGCATCATGTAATACTTTTCGTTTCAGCCATGCATTAATAAGTGCTAATTTTCGGTATGGACGTTTGACCCTTGATTTTGAGAGTGGACCTTTAATTCATTTTGAATAACATAATGCAATCGTTTATAGTGAATTGATACCCAAAAGAAAAGGGAGCTATTGGGTTGCGATTCCTTTGTATTTTCACATTTCTCGCATTATTTGAAAGTAAGCATGAGATTGCAAAAAAAATTGTAGTTAATCAAAATAAAATCCTGCTTGGGACCATCTGTTCCAAGGCAAAAATTAAGGACACAAAAAAAAAAAAAAACAAAATTGATAAGAAAATATCCCGCTTTGAAATTCTTTCATTGCAAGGCAAAAATTAGGGACTCGAGTGAAAATAGCCGACTGTAAAATCCAAAAGGAACGGCCGACGACAGATAGTGCCGAAAATGTTTAAGTATAAAGTAAATTATTGCTATGTTATTCATGCCGAATTTGAGGTCCACTCATCGAAAACGAGATCTTATTTCCATACCGGTTATTAGCACATTAGATTTGCATTCCTCATCCTATGTGCCTCTATTTTTCATGCATGCATGCAGAACCTCTTTAACACAGGTCCTTTTATCTATTAGCCAAAATTGATCCGTCTCGGGAAACCACTTCGAGAGTTTGGCGCCGACAGCCTGGTCAACGCCTGGTCAGAGCGTCCCCAATCCCCGAGCGTGCTCTGGTTGGTTGTATGGTCAGTTCAAGTTCGTCTGATTCGGTTCCTAATTTAGATCCGGTTATAGTTGAGATGGCTGACAATACTGTGAATGAGACTGGTTTTTCTCCGGTCCAGTTAAACCAAAACATACTTCTAGACTTTTATAGTTGCTACACCTTGACTTTATTTGGACCTGTTACTCCTTCTAGTCTTGGAGGTAAATTCTATGCATTTGTTATTGTAGATGATTACTCTAGATTCACCTGGACACTCTTCCTTAGAAATAAGGATGAGTCATATGACGTGTTTGTTCATCTTTACAATAGAATACAGAATGAGAAAGGATACAACATCTTTGCAATTAGAAGTGACCATGGAAGAGAATTTGAGAATTAGAAATTTGATGCTTTTTGCAAAGAGTCAAGAATCTGCCATAACTTCTCAGCACTTAGAACACCCCAGCAAAATGGAGTAGTGGAACGCAAGAATACGACACTTCAGGAAATGGATAGAACCATGCTGAGTGATTCTAAGTTACCAAAGTATTTCTAGGCAGAGGCTATAAACACTGCATGTTATATTCTAAACAAGGCTTTGGTAAGATCTAAACTGAAAAAGACTCTATATGATCTACGCAAAGGTAGAAAGCCAAATATTGGTTATTTTCACATTTTTGGGGTCTAAATGTTTTATTCTAGATAACAACAAAAATCACCTTGCTAAATTTGAAGCTAAATCTTAGGAAGGAATTTTTCTAGGATATTCTAGTAATACTAAAGCATATAGGGTGTTTAATAAGAAAACTCTAGTTGTAGAAGAATCTATCCATATTGTGTTTGATGAATCTGATTCTACTTCTAGAATTTTAGAAAATGATGATGTTGTTGATTTCAATCAAGAAAAGCAGAATGAACAGTCGGGACAACTAGAATAGCTAGAAAGTGAGCAGAATGTTGATAATTAGGTTGAACTAGAAGATGAACACGAAGATCAGAACGCAACTGAAAGTCGAATTCCATAAACAAAAAATGAGAATTCTGAATTACCGAAAGAGTGGCGTTTCCACAAGTATCATCCTCAAGAGGATATCATAAACAACCCTTCAGAAAGGATGATGACTAGAGCTGAACTTAAGAGATATTTTGGTAATGTTGCTTTCGTTTCTCAATTAGAACCTAAGAATTTAGAAGATGCTTAAAATGATGAAAGTTGGATTCTTGCTATTGTTTTCGCACCGCCCCCGAGCGATCCGAAAAACGCTCGATTTTTGTTTTTGGAAATTGGAAAAGTGATTATTAAGAAAAGTGGTGACAAAACACTTTTGGATACGATGCCGATAAATCGGTCTTATAAAACATTTTGAGTCGCCACCCATTTTTACGGCAATGGGACTGTTTCTAATTTTAAAAGTGACTTCATTTAAAACCCAATTTTATTTAAGGCCAAATTATTTAGAGAACTGGTCAGGCGCACCGAGTGCGATTCTGGGTAAGAAAATTGGGTACGTCGGCCCGTTGGAAACCGATGCCGGGAAAAATCGGCCTCTTTTAACCTACAATTTCTAATTTTAATTTAGAAAAGCCAAATTATTTATTCAAACCCAACCCGAATAAATCGAACTGAGTTCCTATATGGAAAATTATTTAATCGTCCCAAACAAGTTCAATCATTGCATTCATAATCATTCAAACCATTCAACCCAAAGCAGTTAAGTCAAAGTAAACAAAAGACCCGCTCTTGCCTTATGGTTAAAGGCGGGCCACAAACCGAACCTAAAAATACATTCTACCCAATTTGAATCCAAGAAACCCTAAAAACCCGAAATCATCCATAATTATATATTAATATACTAAACTTGATTAAACTGCAATCTGCCCACAATTGGTTGTCTCTTGACTTATTAAAAGAATTAAATATTTATTTAATTGTACGAAATTATTATTATTTTTTTAAAGAACAAAAATCGTTTCTAGAATCCTAGAACAGTCGCGTAACGCAGCTGTTCTATGGAAGAACAGCTGCGTGACAGATCCGATAGCTGCGTGACGCAGCTGTTCATAATTTGGAAAACTCCGGATTCGTCAAACATATATTTTAGATCCATAATTAAAAATATAATATTAACAAAAAACAAAATAAAATTATAAATACGAACAGTTCTGTCACGCAACCACTAGATCTGTTACGGATCTAATAGTCGCGTGACGCGACTATTCTAGGTATAGAGACTATATTTTGGGCATGAACAGTTCTGTCATGCAACTGCCAGGTCCATTACGGATCTACTGGCTGCGTGACGCAGCTGCTCTGGTCCGTGATTACTTTTCAAACAATCTTTTTTACATTTTTCTTTTACTTAAACATGCTTTAATAAAGTCTAAAAACACCCAAGAGTGAACAGAATACTGTTTAACTAAGATTAAACTATTAAAGTAACGATAAAATAAATAACAATGAATTAACCACTAAAAAGACAAAGAAAAGTTTAGGAGAATTACCCAACCCTCAGACTAAGGATTGTAAACAATCTGAACGCCTTAAAGAATGAAATTTCAGGGTCCCAGAAGCTTTTGTCCACAAGGATTCAATAGTCACCTTTTTTCTTTTTCTTTCTCTTCTTTTTTCCTAATTTTTGTTTTAACTTAATTGATATCTAATGGCTGTTTTTCTTCAAGGGAACTCAGAAGAATTCCTTGCAGAAAACCTAGCCGCAAGTGTGTATTTTTATGCCCTAAAATTCTTGTCCCGTTTAAGAGATAAAACGATGTATTTATAGAGGTCGGGCAACAGGGGACAGCTGCGTCATGCAGCTGATGGCTGCGTGACGGACCCGATAGCCGCGTGACGCAGCTCACTTTTTGGACTGTTGCCACGTACCCAAACAGAATGAAAAACCGTTATGTCGGCTTTAACAGTGATGTCATCTTAATTGGAGCTGCGTGACGCAGCCGATAGTGCCGTCACGCACCTAAGAGCTGCGTGACGCAACTCTTTCGCACTCCAGACACATTTAAATTGGTTTAAATCAAATCCTTGGGTTTAAAGACTTCCGGATAGCCATGACCCCTCATTCCGCGTCCTCGTATCCTCATCGGGTTAGGTGGGGGCATAAAGACACGCGTCAACAGCTATGAAAGAAGAACTAAATCAGTTTGAGATAAACCAAGTTTGAAAACTTGTTTCTAGACCTAAAAAGCATTCTATTATTGGAACGAAATGGGTGTTTAGAAATAAGCTTAATGAACAAGGTAATGTTGTGAGAAACAAAGCAAGGTTAGTGGCTCAAGGTTACAACCAAGAAGAGGGCATCGATTTTGATGAGACCTTTACTTCGGTTGCTAAACTTGAGGCCATTAGAATGCTTTGTGCATTTGCATGTTTTAAGAACTTGATGTTGTATCAAATGGATGTGAAAAGTGCTTTTCTAAATGAAGAAGTGTATGTAGAACAACCACCTGGTTTTGAAGTTTATGATAAACCAAATCATGTTTACAAACTTACTAAAGCTCTTTATGGTTTGACACAAGCACCCAGAGCTTGGTATGAAAGATTAAGTAAGTTTTTATTAGAAAATGGTTTTTTTGGAGGAAAGGTTGATACTATATTATTTATTAAGAATAAAGCACCTGATATTCTAGTTGTACAAATCTATGTTGATGACATAATCTTTAGTTCTTCTAATCACCTTCTTTGTAAGGAATGTTCTAAGATTATGCAGAGTGAGTTTGAAATGAGTATGATGGGAGAATTAAACTTCTTCCTTGGACTTCAAATCAAACAATGTGACAATGCAATTTTCATAAACCAAGGCAAGTGTACTCGAGAACTGTTAAAAAGATTCAAAATGGAAAATGCCAAGGTATGTAATACACCAATGAGCCCATCCTCAAAATTAGAAAAATATGAAAATGGAAAGGATGTGGATACTACGATGTTTAGAAGTATTATTGGTTCTTTATTATATCTAACTGTAAGCAGACCTGACATTCACTTTATTGTTTGTTTATGTGCTAGATTTTAATCATGTCCCAAAGAATCTCATTTAATTGCTATAAAAAGAATTCTAAGATATCTTTGTGGAACTTCTAATTTGGGTCTGCGGTATTCTAAAGATGGTACATTTGATCTTGTTGGGTATAGTGATTCTGATTTTACAGGAAGCAGAATAGATAGAAAAAGCACGTCTGGAACTTGCCAATTTCGAGGTAGCACCCTTGTTTCATGGTTTAGCAAGAAATAGACATCTGTTGCTCTTTCTACTGTAGAAGTAGAATATATTGCTGCTAGAAGTTGTGTTGCACAAGTTTTGTGGATCAAGCAACAATTGGCAGACTATAGTCTGAACTTAGAAACAGTTCCAATCAAAAGTGACAATATAAGCGCCATCAAATTATCTAAGAATCCAGTTCAGCATTCTAGAACCAAGCACATAGAACTCAAACATCACTTCATTCATACATGATCATGTTCAAAAAGGTGATATAGTGATTGAGTTCATTCCTACAAAAAAGCAATTGGCAGATGTTTTTACTAAACCTTTAAGCGAAAGCAAATTCCGCTTAATTAGAAGAGAACTTGGTATGTTAGTTCTAAACTTTTAACTTTAGAACTCTGTGAGTATGTTCTAAATGCTTTCTATATTTAAGATTGAAAGACCTGCTCTGTGTTATGTTTTAATATTCTGTTCTTTGTGACTTTGAAAAATGTTTTTATCTAAAAGAGATGCATAAGGCCCTGATATGAAGTTCTAATGTCACCATCAGATTCTATTTTTAGACAAATCAAAACAATTAGTTTTTTTTATTTATTTTTGCTATTTTTTATTTTCTTTGTGTTTATTTTGTCTTATTTTGTTTCTTTATTTTATTTTATTTCATTTATTTTTGGTGGCATTTTTCTTTATTGTGTGTTATTTGTTTTATTTAAACTTTTGCTAAGTTTTTTTTTGTCAATTTAATTTTCTTTTAAAATCGTTTTTATTCGTTCAAGTTTTCTTCTTTGTTATAACTTCTTTTTTTAAGTGTTTCTTTTTTTCCTAAAATTATAACTTCTCTAATTAAACACTCCTTTTTCTATCAAACACTAGTTTCTCTTCTCTATCTCCTTCTCACAAACAAAACCCTAAGCACAATCTACTCCAAAACCCTAGCCATGGCCAAATCTAGTTCCACTTCTTTCTCCTCTGATTCTTTGATTGAAAAAGAACAACAACTTCTCAAGAAGTTAACTGAGAAGTACGAAAAGCAAGAATCGGGACTAAAAAAAAAATCAGTGGTGGAATCAAGTTCAGGTGAGGGAAAATTGAAAAGCAAGATAGTGAAATCAAAAGGGAAAGAAAAAGATCTCAGGTTCTCATGGCAAAGTCCGAAGAAGCTGCCCTATGGAATCGTCTTGACTCCTGTTTTTGAGTTTTTAGAAGTAGACTTGGAAAAGAGAGAGTGTCATAATGTTTCAAAGTTGGATAGTAATTCTTTCAAGCTGAAGGATGAAGAAGAAGAAGAAGGAAAAGAAAAAGAAAAAGATGAGGAAGATAGAATAGAAAAAGGAGAAATTAGATTTAGAAAAAGGAGGAGCTAAGAAGGAAAAGAAATTAAAAAAAAAAGAAAAGAAAAATTAGAAGAAGCAGAAAAAGAGAAAGAGGAAGACATAAAAAAAGAAACAGAAGCTGAGTCAGAAAAGGAACCAAGAAAAGAGAGAAAGGATTTCGTGGATCCTGCAAATGAAGAAGAAGTAGAAGTTGAGGATGCTAGTGATGCAGAAACAGAGAAATTAGAAATCAGTGATGAAGAGGAAAATGAGCCTGAAATTGAAGCTAAAAAGACTTCAGAATTCCTGTCAGCATATAAGAGTAGAGAGGCTATGTTGAACCGAATGGAAAAAGATCTCATTGAAGAGCATATTAGGGAACTTGATGAGGCCATCAAGCATGGTAAGGCTATGGTTGCAAATACTCAGTCCCACATTGAGTCTATAGAAAGAATGAAAAATGTCAATGAGAGAAGACTAGCTACTCTAAAGGTTAAGGCTACGCCCTACACTCCTAACTCAGAGAAGCCTAAGAGAGTTAAGCACACTGCTCGAAGGCATAGAGTTCATCACAGAAAACCTCCTCCATATCCTTCTTTTAAACGATATGAGAGTCCTGCTGAAACTTCACCTGCACAGAACCTTAGAAGCTCTAAAAGACTTAGAACTTATTCTAAACCCCTCTGACTTCTTTCTAATCTGTCTGACTATGTTTTGTGAACTATTTTTTGTTATTTTTTTTACTTATGTTTCAAGTTTATTTTATTATGTTTAGAATTTTCTAGATTTGTTTATTTTATTTTTTTGTTTATTGTTTCTATTTATATTTTTTCTCTGATTTACTAATCCTCTTTTATGATGACAAAAAGGGGGAGAACACAGTACATTTGATACTTAAGTACTTAAAGGAGAACATAACAGTACAGTATATTTTTAGTACTTAATCTCTTTGCTTATCATGTTCTAATTTGTGATATTCTTTGTTCTAATGTCAATTTCTATAGGAATAGAATATGCTTTCATATATATGCCCTGATTGTTAGACTTTAGAACTTAGTTTCAATTGTAATGTATGCTCTGGTTATTAGAATTAGAACTCAGTTTAACTTCTAATGTCAGTTTCTAAATCTGTATTCTGATTCTAAACTCCACAGATATTATATTACACTTATTCAGGGGGAGTTTTATATATAAGTTCTAATCTTGCTTCATGATAAATATGTTATGCTTAGAACTTGTATTTTGTTTACATGCATAAGTTTAGGGGGAGCATATGTTTTTATATTTGATAAATTTATTGGTTTTGTCATCATCAAAAAGGGGGAGATGTTGGCTCAAGTGTCAATTGTATCTTGAGATTTTGATGATCATGCAAAACAAATAAATTTAATATTTTTCTATGTGCTAATATTTATTTATGCAGAATTTTTAAATATGGAAATTGCTAAAGAAGGCAAATCTCTACAAATCCAAGATTTTGAAGACCATGAAGATTAATGAAGATTTCTTTTTAGTGGTTAGTATCTTACGATATTTTGTAGGATAGTGAGAATATTCTTTTATAAGCACAAAAATATTTTTCCTCTCTCACAAAAGGATTTTCGAAAATTACCTTAATAATAAAAGTCAAAACTTAATCTTTTTAAATTTATTTACCTATTCGAAAAAGATTTTGGCTTAATTATTTTTGGTAACAAAATATTTGAAAGAGATTTGCATATCTTTTATTATTTCCGAAAATTACCTTAATAACAAAAGTCCAATCTCGATCTTTTTAAATTCACTTACCTATTTGAAAAAGATTTTGGCTTAATTATTTTTGGTAACAAAATATTTGAAAGAGATTTGCATATCTTTGCACTTTCAGAAATCATTTTATAAAAAGGAAAGTCAAATCTTTTATGTATTCTACTTTCCTAAATGAAAACATTTTTGACTAAAATATTTTTGGCAACAAATATTTAAAGATCTTTTCGTATCTCTTATTTTTTGAATGTCAAAAATATTCCTTAAACTAAATATTTTATGCTTTCTAAACGGGATCTTCATCTCTCAATAGAAAACGTTTTCCTCTTAAGAAAATGTGGGTATTTTTTTAAAGAGTAAGAGACCATTGATCATATATTTTAATCTTTCAAAGCTTTCTCTCAAAACCCCCTTATTTCTTTTCATCTTTTTGCTTCACGAACTATTTTTTAAGAGAAAAGAAAATTTTATAACAACTTCTTTTGAAAAACAGTTATGTTCTTTAAATCGATTTTCTAAACTTCATTTCCATTTTTCCCATGCTTATAATTTGCATTTCTCTCTATCTATATAGATTTTGTAATCTGTTGTAGACAGGTTTTTTAATTGAAAACCTTTTGTGCAATAGCTTAAGTGAAAAGCTATTGCGGATAGGTTATCAAGCGACCTTCTCCTTGTGTAAGATTCTAATGTCTTGATTTGAGTTTCTGTTCTCTACAAAATAAAAAGGGTTGAGGTTGACTAGAACCTTTCGAAAATCTAATGGGACAAAGGGTAGTCTAGGTATTGATTTATTGCCTTGTACTGTTGGTTTTTCTCTTATCCTTGAAAAGAGATAACATAGTAGAGGATCTCAAGATGAGTCTTGGGGAGTGGACGTAGGCGAGTTAGTGCCAAACCACTATAAATCGTTGTGTTTATCTTTTTTTTTATTATTATTTTCTGAAGTTCTGCTTGATTCTACTTTATTTACACCACTGTTAATCTTTTAGAAATGCAAAGTTGTTAATGATTTTATGGTTCTAAACTTGGATAAGCTTTATCTTTATTGAACATTAGAACTCTGGATTTCTGTACTGTGATTATATCAAGTTCTAATCTGTTCTTCTATATTCAGTATAAATCACAATTTGAATTTTAATTAGTTTCCTAAGTTTGCTTAAGGCTTTATGAAGCAGTTCTAAAATTCAATAACTGTCTTTCACAGAATCTTTAATATTTGTCTAAGCTTTATGAAGTAGTTCTAAATACAATAACTTTCTTTCATAAAGTGTTTCTAAAATTGATATAAGATTTGTGAAGCAGTTCTAATCACAATAGTTGCTCTTTACAAAGTCTTTCTAATCTTGCATCAAGCTTTGTGAGGTAGTTCTAAACTTGATAACCAACTCTCATAAACGCTTTCTAATTCTGTTGTAATAGAATTCGAATTTTGTTTTTGAAAGTTTAATTTTTTTTAAAACTCAATTCAACCCTCCTCTTGGGTGGTGCCATATATATACGGGAGCCATAATAAGATTTCAAAAAGAGGGATTGAGGTGGACAAGGCGAAGGTGGAAGTGATTGAAAAATTACCACCTCCGACAATAGTTAAAGGAGTTAGGAGTTTCCTTGGCCATGCGGGGTTTTACTGAAGATATATAAAGGATTTTTCCAAGATTACAAAACCCTTTTGTAATTTGCTTATGAAATAGATAAGTTTGTTTTGGATTATGAATGTATGCAGGCTTTCAATCTTTTGAAGGAGAAATTGATTTCAGCACCTGTGATAGTAGCACCGGACCGGAATAGTCCTTTTGAAGTAATGTGTGATGCTAGTGATTATGCACTAGAAGCAGTTTTGGGCCAAAGGAAAGAGAAAGTGTTCAAAATGATTTACTATGCGATACATACCTTTACAGGCACCCAATTGAATTACACAACTATTGAGAAGGAATTTTTAGCAGTTGGTTATGCTTTGAGAAGTTTAGATCTTATTTAATATATGTCATGTAACGCCCTAGTTTAGATCTTATTCTTAATAGGGTCGAAAACTATTGTTTATACTGACCATGCAACACTTTAACATCTTTCTGGCAAAAAGGGACTCCAAGCCAAGGTTGATTCGTTGGGTGCTATTATTACAAGAGTTTAATTTGAAGCAGAGATAAAAAGGGAATAGAGAACTTAATTACTGATAATTTATCCAGATTGGATAACCAACCCTCTAATAATAGAGACATTATCTCTGAATTTTTTTCCTGATAAGAGGATTTATGTTGTATTTTCTATTTCTTCAAAAGTGCCTTGGTTTGCTAACATAGCAAATTATCTTGCAACGATGGATACCAAAAGAATTCTCATTTCAATAAAGGAAGAAATTTTTACTTGATGTGAAGCATTACTTTTGGGAAGATCCTTACCTATACAACCTATGCCTAGACCAAGTCATTAGAAAGTGTGTACCTGAGAAGAATTTCAAGCAATTTTGAGTCATTGCCATGGTAGCGGAGCTGGTGGACACTTTGGATCTAACAAAACAGAAGCTAAGGTGTTAGAATCAGGTTTTTATTGGCCTTCTCTTTTTCATGATGCTAGAAATTATGTGTCCTCATGTGATAGATGCCAGCGTACTGGTAACATCTCTAAAAGAGATGAGATGCCTCTTAATAATATTCTTGTTTGTGAGATTTTTTATGTATGAGGCATTGAGTTCATGGCTCCGTTCCCATCATCTTATGGAAATCAGTATACCTTAGTAGCTGTTGATTATGTGTCAAAATGGGTAGAAGTAATGGCTACTAGGACTAATGACTCGAACATTGTTCTTTAATTTCTTAGGCGGAATATTTTTACTAGATATGGTACTCCTAGAGCCATAAGGCTTCTACACCTTATCATGCACAAACAAGTGGCCAAGTAGAAGTATCTAATGGGCAACTTAAAAGAATTTTGGAAAAGACTATTATTGCTTCTAGGAAGTATTCGGCAATCAAGATAGATGATGCTTTTTGGGCATACAGGACAGCTTAGAAAACACCTATATGTCATGTAACGCCCTATTTTTCTTATGTCTAAAATAGTAGTTTACTGGTTTATGAATAGTACCACCGGTCTATGAATAGTACCAACGGTCTATGAATAGTACTACCGATCTGGGAATCGGCATTATTTTGGTCTGAAAAAATTACTATTTATATTTTATATTTTATTCAATATTTTTGGAGCATGCATGCATGATTTTTATGGGTAGAAAGTAAGTAATTAATTTATTTGGAGAATTTAGATAATTAGTGAATAGTGCATTATGATGTTATATTAATTAAGGAAATTTGAGAAATTATTTTTATGGAGTAAATCTAAAAATTTTATGGAGATAAATAATATTTTGAAGGAATTTAATTGAAGAATATTTTTAGCCATTAGATTAGATTACCATTGACTTGATTTAGCCACTCGATTATGGTAAAAGACTAAAAAGCCCTTTAGTTGCTTTATATAAGTCAACTCCAATAATTGAGCAACACTTTCTTCTTCTTCTTCTTCTTCTTCTTCTTCTTCTTTCCACTTAGGCGCCAACTTCCTCTTCTTCTTCTCTTTATTTTTCTTCAATTCCTACTTGCTAAATCCAACAAATTCACTCCATTAAACTTGATTTAAGTAATTAATCTTAGAAAATTAAGCTTGAGAAGTGATTTGTGGTGATTATTTTCAAGAAATTTGGAGATTTCCTACTTGAGCCAAGTTAGCGTTTTGATGATAACTTCATCATTTTTGGGTTTAGATTCTTCTTTTAGCATATACATGCTTATTCATGCTCCAATTTCTTCTTTTATGTGTTTTCTGTGTTTTGATTTTGATTTTCTTATATGTACAGGGTGGAGAAACTTCTACCAAAGAGAAGGGCAAAAGCTAAGGCTTAAAGAGTTTTAATTTAAGCTTGTTAAAGCTTATTTTAAGGTTAGTTTACATAAGTACACTATAACGCCCCAAAATTTTCGAATCTTAAAATGATATTATTTTATCGGGTCATGAATGGTGCTACAGAGAGAGGGATAATATTTTATTTAGATCCGAGAAAGATATTAAGTATAATTAACTATGAATGGATAGTGATTTACCGGTCTATGAATAGTACCACCAGTCTGTGAATAGTACGACCGGTCTGTGAATAGTACTATCGGTCCGGGAGTCGGTATTATTTTGGTCCGGAAAAATTACTATATATGTTTTATATTTTCTTTAATATTTTTGGAGTATGTATGCATGATTTTTATGGGTAGAAAGTAAGTAATGAATATTTTTGGAGAATTTAGATAATTAGTGAATAGTGAATTATGGTGTTTATTAAGGAAGGAAATTTGAGGAATTATTTTTATGGAGGAAATTTGAGGAATTATTTTTATGGAATAAATTAGAGAGTTTTATGGAGATAAATAATATTTTGAAGGAATTTCATTGGAGAATATTTGGAGCCATTAGATTAGATTACTAGTGACTTAATCTTAGCCATCCAATTTGGGAAAAAGACCAAAATACCCCTTAGTTGCTTTATTAAAGGCAACCATCAATTATTGAGCAACAATTTTTCCTTCTTCTTTTCCTACACGTCTCCTCCTTCTCCTTCTTCTTCTTCTTCTTCTTCTTCTTCTTCTCCTTCAATTCTTACTTAGTAAACACATCAAATTCACCCCATCCAACTTGATTTAAGTAATTAACCTTAGAGAGTGAAGCTAGAGAAGTAATATTTGGTGACTAATTTCAAGGAATTTGGTGATTTTTCTACTTGGGTCAAAGGGTGGAGAGCATTCTAACAAAGATAAGGGCAAGACCAAAGCTTGAGAAGCTTTGATTAAAGCTTGTTAAAGCTTGTTTTGAAGGTTAGTGTTCATAAACACACTTACCTTACTCAAACTTTTGATTTTGTGCCTTTACGCTATTATGTGTATATTTTGGGATTTTGTATGAAATGATTGATTTGTTGAACTTTGGTTGCAATAACATGCTCTTGGGTTATGTTTGATGAGTATTTAATATGTGGTAGAAACCTCTACCTTGTATCTATGTCTTTCATGTTCTTTTCATGGTTAAAGGAAGCTGAATTTGGGAAAAGGTGTTATTGGGTGAGCTTAAGGACTGTTTTTCAATCCTTTCTACTTCCCATTTGCATCTGAGTCCTTCATAAAAGTTGTAGGTCTACTTCTTAGCTTTCCAACCCATCCTCTTGGGTCCAATTTGGAGATATATAGCTCAACTTATGGCTGCAACACCCAAACTGACTCTGTTGTGTCGGGCCACATGCATCACTGAATTGAGTGCCAATTTTGACCACTATAATGACAAGATTATATTTTGAGTTCTTCATGAGAGTTGTTTCCCTGTGTCTTGAGACTTCTCTGGTTTTGGATTGGTTTAATTTGAGTGTTTGGTGAAGTAGGAATTTAATAAACATTAGACTTAGTTCTGCTGAATCGGGTTTGGATTGTTGGTCTGTGTTCCTAGCTTCTGTTTACCATCTTACACATTTAACTGGGCTATGGTCCCTTCATAACAGTTGTAGCATTTTGTCTTAGCTTTCTAATGAATCTAATTTCGTTCAATTTGGATACCTATAACTTAAGTTATGTCTTAAAAACACAGCAAAGGTCAAGGTTATTTTAATGCTGGAAATTTCCTATGCCTTGACTTGATATATTTCGATTGGTGTTATAGGTCAAGCCTTCTTAAATAAATGAGCAAGTGGGTATAGTGTACATATGGAGCATTTTCACAAGCTATATTAAAATCATCTTGTTGCATTCACGTGTGTAGACTTCACTCTTGCATTTAAGTGGGTGCTACCATATGAATCTACGTATTATGATATATATATATGTATATTCATTTTTGAGTTAATGCATGTTTCATTTCGTTTCCATCTCTTTTTTTTTTTTTAAATAGATTGGGAAAAATCCTACAGAAATACTATGATAAGGAACCGGGATCGGGAATCAAAGGAATGAGATGTAAGTTCGCCTCTATGGCACCCCACGTTTATAATGAAACGGAAACACCAATAATCGAGATTAAAACGCTCTATGGCACCCCACGTTTATAATG
Source organism: Jatropha curcas (assembly GCF_041381405.1). Taxonomy (NCBI): domain Eukaryota; kingdom Viridiplantae; phylum Streptophyta; class Magnoliopsida; order Malpighiales; family Euphorbiaceae; genus Jatropha; species Jatropha curcas. Next base: position 10,608,614 of record NC_143155.1, read on the forward strand.
AAACGGTAACACCAATAATCGAGCAAAGAACAAGATAAACGCCACAAATGAATTGATAAGTTTACCTTAATTCTTGATGCAATTAGAGGATAACAAATTCTCACAATCACTCTAATTAAGAAGAACATGCAAGAGCATGAACAATTCTGCCTTTGATTCAAATTATGCCAAAAATCTCGTTTTACATCTTAAGGAGGCTATTTATATGCCTTAAACAAACATAACCCTAAAGAAGAGCATCTAACTAGGCTGCCCTAGGGCCAAAACACATGGGCCTAACTAGTACACACAAAATAGAATGATTTCCAACCCAAAATAGACAACTTAATATTGGGCAGATTGCATGCATCATAAAACCAACCCAAAACAACTTAAATAAATACTATAAGCCCACATCCCTTATTAATTAGACTAAAACAAGCAAGAAAGAATAAGAACACGTTCAAGCGCACATCATGAAGCTCTTGTGTAATTTGGGCTTGAACAAATAAGGATATGGCTGCCCCCATATCGATTGGCATGGCTCCATGTAATTGTCCCATTAAGAAGCACCAATGGATCCGTATCATACTATAAGAATTTCCCTTTAAAAACTGAGCTCGCCAAACATGTGAATACAAAACACTCCCAATTAAACTCCAAACTTCGAACATCTCCAAATAATCATCATAACACAATAACACTTCTATATTTTTATAACTATATAAATCCCCAATAGCATTTTAATATTCATCAATTAATTGCATTCAGTATATATATCAAGTCTTAATAAACTAATCATACCAACTCTCTTGAAATATTTTATATTCAATCATTTAATGAATCTTATGCTTATCTCCGAATATATACACCAACATAATTGCTAATTACATGCTTAAGTTATAATTCAAATAACACAATCTCCGAAAATATAATACTTATATATGTCATAATTCTTAATTACATAAATCTCAAACTACTACTACCACAATAGTCACTTCTGCTCTGATGTTACTCTTCTAATCTTCAAGCAGCGACCACAGTCTTTAACCTGCGGGTGATAAAAATCAACGCGCTGAGTATAAAACTCAATGGTGCTCAGAATTCACATACTTACTACAGTTGCGATATCAACTTACTTAAAACACAAATTACATAAAATCATTAAATTTCAACATACACTTACATTTATAGCAAAAGAATATCAAATAAACTATTAATAAATAACATAAAGAATTTAATTCTTTCAACTCATAAATTCATTACTTGCACATTTATTATACCAATACATATACTATTTATTTTTTAAAACCATGTACCGGAATATCATGCTTTGAAAATTCATTTGATAACATAATCAGTAATTTCCAAAGTAAGGTTTATTAAAATGATATCATCTCATTCGTTTAATTCAAATACTTTGAAAGTAATAAGACGATTATAAATACAAATATGTTCATTCTTTAGTTAAGGCTCGTACTAATACAAAATGAACATAAGCAGATTTGATCGTGGCCTATGTTAGCGCCACCCCCATCACACAATCTTGGCCTATGAAAGCGCCACCCCCATCACACAATCGTGGCCTATGAAAGCGCCACCCCCATCACACAAATAAGCGCGTCCGCCTATTTATAAGGGCTGATAACCCTAGCATATGATCATAGCTTCACATAACAAAATCAATCTCATCATACCACATTTCAATCATGCATAGTAAAGCCCAAATCAAAATCATTCTTTCACAAAGGACTTTATTATTTAGTCAAAATTCTTAATCAAAAACACTTCATTACTTAATACCCATCATTTCAAAATTTCTCAACTTACAACATACAAAAATTACCACATTCTTCAAGGAAATATATACTGAATGCAATTAATTGATGAATATTAAAATGCTATTGGGGATTTATATAGTTATCAAAATATAGAAGTGTTGTTGTGTTATGATGATTATTTGGAGATGTTGGAAGTTTGGAGTTTAATTGGGAGTGTTTTATATTCACATGTTTGGCGAGCTCAGTTTTTAAAGGGAAATTCTTACAGTATTTCTGTAGGATTTTTCCCAATCTATTTTTCAAAAAAAAAAAAAAAAAAAAAGAGATAGAAACGAAATGAAATGATTATCTATAAAAAAAAACATAGTACTCGCTAAACCTGTGAATACTCAATTACTTCTAATTCATAAGCTAATTTTATGATGTGTGTGTTAAGTTAAGACGGTGTCTTCGGCACCAAATGTGGCATCCGTCATTGGGTCTCACAGGACTGGGCGGAGGGTGTTACATTTAGTGGTATCAGAGCATAGGTTTAGGCGGTTCTAGGTTTATGTTTGATTTAAGGAATATAAATAATTAAGTGAAGATATATGTTATATATGTTTGATATGGAATTTGACTCTGTAGCGGATCTTCTATGAATTGGTATTGGAGATAGAATGTGGATAAATGTTTTGGATCATGCAAGTAATATGACCTACTATTGGAGAGTAATGTCATAATATGTAAAGGTCGACATTAATGATTTTTTTTTAATGGTATCCCTTCGGATAGTTTGACGGAGTTACTCTTTGGAGAAATTTTTTTTTTAAAAAAAAAGCTAAGGATAGATCTTTGAGAGATGTGATGATTTTCTTGAGGCATTAAAGGATTTGTTTCCTCCTCTCCTTTGAGTTGGTAGGATTTCCATGTGCTTTGAATATGTTTGAGATTTAATTTGAAACTTGTGAATTTTAACTTTGGAATGGATTTACATTTATGACATAAATAGTATGAATGTGTGATAAAGAAAGTTTATTTAGCTTAAATTTTTAAGAAAAGTATCTTTTTTTACTTTGCTATTGAATGATTGATTTTCGTTATGAAGTTTTTCCCTTCCTTGATATTTGGATATAAGAAGATTTGATTTTCAAGTGTAGTTTTACAAAGATTTTGAAAGATGAAAATATTGTTTTGTAAATGAAAATGAATTTACATGTGTAGATTATTCATGTGTTTATGAAGTGTGTTGACTTGTGAATTTGTATGTACATAGATAACACTTGCATGAGATCTAGGCATGTGATGTGTATACATGAAGCATGAACATATCTACGTATAGACCCAGTGAAAGATACGTTGGTAATGAGTTGTTAGAATTACCAAGCAAATGCACTATATGATTTGAACTTGAGCACATTGCATTTTAAATGGTTGAAGTGTGCAGCTAGTATATGAATTTTGATGAGATTTGCATGGATTTTTGGCTAGAGAGTATTTATGATTTTAAGGATAACTACTTCTTTTAGTGAAGTAAAAAGAGTATGTAGTATTATTGCACAAGTGTGAGAAATGATTAATATTTTGAGGTCATTCACTTGGAATGTGAGAAATAATTAATATTTATAGGAGATGATAATATTTTGTGGAGTAAAAGTATGATTAGTTTCTCATAAGCCAATTATAAAATATATATATGGATTTTGTGGATAATATGGATTGTTATGATGATAAGAAAAAAAAATTAAATTATTGGTTTTAGTAAGAATTAAATTGTTTTAATCCTTATGTGCAAATTTTGGAGCTCGTATAATTGTGGCACCTTATGGTGTATCATAGAATAAGTAGGCATTGAATTCTATGATATTGTCTTTTGATGTTTAAAGAACCTATTGAATTCTAGATGCTATATGAATTATAAGCAGAGATATTGGATTAATATGAGATGTTATGATGTTAGAAAAGTGAATGATTTCTTTAAGAAAATGTAAGATGATTATGCTATATAAATGTCATGTCATGAGGGTTAAGAAAATTGGTTAATGATAATGAGAATCAAGATATGGTCTATTTAATTATTAAATTGATGGATAAATTAGTGAGTTGGATAAATATTAATGAATATGGTTATGTCAGCATTTTAATATTAAGAAAAGAACACCTATGAAAGTTGAAAGGAATATGACTTGACATGACCTAGAAGAGACTTAAAATTTGGGTTATTATTAATTGGTGATTTTTTTAAGAAACCATTGACTTCTAAGAATTAATGAAAATGGAGGTAATGAGTATCAAGCTGTAGACTTGTACATTTTGGGATTCTATAAGTTAAGTGTGAATTGATAAGAATAATGATTTGAGGTGATCTTATCACTAAACAGAACTAATTTCTATGCCAAAATAATCAAATATATATAAGTAATCATTGTTAAGATGGAAGGATGTAGTGTGATATTTAAAGGAGTTGTTTACTAGACATGAAAGGTTTATTATGGGGTTACATGAAATCACTATAATCTTAGGAATATGATATAACTGTCACATCCGACTCTAATCACCAGAGGAATTGTCCACTTTAGATCAAGCCAAATCCCCCATAAAAGATTGGCAAGACCCGCACGGTTTTGTCCCGTAGGTGAAATGGGAAACTTCCCAGGAGGTCACCCATCCTAGGATTTCCGTTAAGTGAGCACGCTTAACCCTGGAGTTCTTCCAACTCTCCAACCATTCCCCCAAAAAGCTCCTCTGATGATTAGTTTCCCCCTTTTCGATATATGATTCGATTCATTCATGTGTCCCGCATTCCACTACCCTAGCTAGCCTACCATCCTAGAAGCTAGCCATGAGCTTTGCTCTACCCGCCCTCTTAGGATTGCTTTGCCGGATCGGGATGTCACATGCACTTACCTTGTTTCAATTTTTGATTTTGTGATTTTATGATATTATGTGATAATTTGGGAATTTTGTATGAATTGATTAAATTGTTGAACTTTGGTTGTATAATTGTGCTCTTAGGTGTATTTGAACATTGTTAGAATGATTAATTGGTTGAGAGAAACTCCTCCCCTTATTCTCTCATGTTGGCCGAACCATATGTGAGGTAAGGGTGTGAGTTTTTCTCTTCAATTAATGTTTGATTTAAGCTCTAAATGTGTTGTTATGTGTAACACCCTCCGCCTAGTCCCATGAGACCTAACGACGGATGCCACATTCAGTGTCGGAGACACCGTCTTAACTTAACATACAAATCATAAAATTAGATTATGAATTAGAAGTAATTGAGTATTCACAAGTTTAGCAAGTAATATGTTTTTTTTTATTAGATAATCATTTCATTTCATTTCCATCACTTTTTTTTTTTTTTTGAAAAATAGATTGGAAAAAATCCTACAGAAATACTGTAAGAATTTCCCTTTGAAAATCGAGCTCGCCAAACATGTGAATACAAAACACTCCCAATTAAACTCCAAACTCCCAACATCTCCAAATAATCATCATAACACAACAACACTTCTATATTTCATAACTATATAAATCCTCAATAGCATTTTAATATTCATCAATTAATTGCATTCAGTATATATATCAAGTCTTAATAAACTAATCATACCAACTCTCTTGAAATATTTTATATTCAATCATTTAATAAATCTTATGCTTATCTCCGAATATTTACACCAACATAATTGCTAATTACATGCTTAAGTTATAATTCAAATAATACAATCTCCGAAAATATAATACTTATACATGCCATAATTCTTAATTACATAAATCTCAATCTACTACTACCACAATAGTCACTTCTGCTCTGATACTACTCTTCTAGTCTTCAAGCAGCAACCACAGTCTTTAACCTGCACGTGATAAAAATCAACGCGCTGAGTATAAAATTCAGTGGTGCTCATAATTCACATACTTACTAAAGTTGCGATGACAACTTACTTAAAACACAAATTACATAAAATCATTAAATTTCAACATACATTTACATTTATAGTAAAAGAAATATCAAATAAACTATTAATTAATAACATAAAGAATTTAATTCTTTCAACTCATAAATTCATTACTTGCACATTTATTATACCAATACATACACTATTTATTTTTAAAATCATGTACCAGAATATCATGCTTTGAAAATTCATTTGATAACATAATAATTAATTTCCACAGTAAGTTTACTAAAATAATATGATCTCATTCGTTTAATTGCCTTACAAATATTTTCCAAGGGGCTCGCATACACTTAGGAGAAAGAGAATATAAACAGATTTGATCATGGCTTATGTTAGCGCCACCCCCATCACACATTCGTGGCCTATGAAAGCGCCACTCCCATCACACAATCGTGGCCTATGAAAGCACCACCCCCATCACACAAATAAGCGCATCCGCCTATTTATAAGGGTTGATAACCCTAGAATATGATTATAGCTTCTTATCATAATGACGTCAAATGCTGAGCATGCTCATCATACATAATAAATCAAATCTCGCATCAAATTCACGCCCAGTATATTAGAGCCCAAAATCATTATTTTAATTTTTAATTCATAATACTTCTATAAAACTTGTCTTATTCTTTAGTCTTCTTAAATTCATAATGTAAGCTTACTTTAGAACATAAGTAACTCATGAAAATTTCTTAACATAGAAAATTTCTTATCATATGAAATCATACATGTAAGCTTACTTTTGAACTTAAGTGACTCATGAAAACTTCATACTTAAACATAATTACTTAATATAGGAAACTTCTCATAAATTTCTTTTCTTTTAAAACTTTCTTAAAGTCATAATAAAATTTATCATAAGAAACTTCTTATCATATAAAATCATACTTTCCTTATTCAAAATTCAAAGCACATACACCTTAAATACCCATTTTTTTAAAACTCTAAACATATGAAAGTTATCAAAATAATCATACTTATGTCATATATATATAGATAGCATACCATACAAAAAAAAATAATTAAGTAAGCCTTACCACCCTAGAGTGGTTTGGCCTCTTAATGAAAACCAAAGGGAGGAATTTCCTTCTCCAACCAAGCACACTAACATAACTCTTATGCACCAAGGTATCCATTTCTATCCTCATCATGCATTATCTAAACTAATTCCACACTTTATAAAATTTCCAACAATTTTTCCCATTTATATCCATTTAAACATATCCACAATAACACTTTTCAAACTTATATCTTATTTTTGTCAAATAAATCCTCAAACATACAAAATAATCAAGAGAACCTCATCACACATGATTCATACATACATTTATCCAAATAAATCCATGATTCAAGGCATAGGAAATTTCCAGCATTAAAATAACCTTGACCTTTGCTATGTTTTTAAGACATAACTTGAGTTATAGGTCTCCAAATTGAACAAAATTAGATTTATTATAAAGCGAAGACAAAATTCTACAAATGTTATGAAGGGACCACAGCCCAGATCAATGTGTAAGATGGTAAATAGAAACTAGGAACACAGACCAACAGTCTAGACCCTCGATTGAGCAGAACTAAGTCCAATGTTTATTAAATTCCTACTTCACCAAACACTCAAATTAAACCAATCCAAAACTAGGGAAGTCTCAAGACACAGGGCAACAACTCTCATGAAGAACTCATCAGAACATAATCTTTCCATTATAGTGGTCAAAATGGGGACTCAATTCAAAGATGCATGTGGCCCAGCATAACAGAGTCAGTTTGGGTTTTTTAGCCATAAGTTGAGCTATATATATCCAAACTGGACATAAGAGGATGGGTTGGAAAGCTAAGAAGTAGACCTACAACTTTCATGAAGGACGCAGACACAAATAGAGAATAGAAAGGATCGAAAAATTGTCCTAAATCTCACCCAATAACACATTTTCCCAAATTCAGCTTACTTTAACCATGAAAAGAACATGAAAATATAGATACAAGGTAGAGGTTTCTACCACATATTAAATACTCATCAAACATCACCCAAGAGCATGTTATTGCAACCAAAGTTCAACAAATCAATCATTTTATACAAAATCCCAAAATATACACATGATAGCATATATGCACAAAATCAAAAATTCAAGTAAGGTAAGTATGTTTATGAACACTAACCTTAAAAACAAGCTCTAACAAGCTTAACTAAAACTCTTTAAGCCTTAGCTTGCCCTTCTCTTTGGTAGAGGATTCTCCACCCTTTGACCCATGTAGGAAAATCTCCAAATTTCTTGAAATTAGTCACCAAAAATCACTTCTCTAGCTTCACTCTCAAAGATTAATTACTTAACTAAAGTTGGATGAGGTGAATTTGGTGGATATAGCAAGTAGAAGTTGAAGAAAAACAAAGAGAAGAAGGAGAGGAAGTTGGCGTTGAAGAGAAGAAGAAGAAGAGAAAAAGTGGTTGCTTAATTATTGGAGTTGATCTTTATAAAGCAACTAAGGGTGTTTTGGTCTTTTCCCACAATTGGATGGCTAAGATTAAGTCAAAAGTAATCTCATCTAATGGCTAAAAATATTCTCCAATTCAATTCCTTCAAAATATTATTTATCTCCACAAATTTCTCAAATTACTCCATAAAAATAATTCCTCAAATTTCCTTAATTAATAAAGCATCATAATTCACTATTCACTAATTATCTAAATTCTCCAAAAATATTCATTACTTACTTTCTACCCATAAAAATCATGCATACATACTCCAAAAACATTAAAGAAAATATAAAACATATATAGTAATTTTTTCGGACCAAAATAATACCGACTCCTGGACCGGTAGTACTATTCACAGACCGGTCGTACTATTCACAGACCGGTGGTACTATTCATAGACTGGTAAATCATTATCCATTCATAGTTAATTATACTCAATATCTTTCTCAGATCTAAATAAAATATTATCCACCTCTCTATAGCACCATTCATGACCCGATAAAATAATATCATTTTAAGATTCGAAAATTTTGGGGCGTTACATTATGAATATATTTAATGGATACTAATGTTAAATTGTACATATCTTAAGTTTACTAATTTTTCCTATGAGTAAATTGTTGGACATTTTGGGGAAAAATGTGGAATTAATTTAATTGATGCATGATGAGGGTTTAAATGGATACTTGGGTGCTTAGGAATTATGTTAGCATGCTTGATTGAAGGAGGAAACTTCCTCCCCTTAATTTGCATGAAGAGGCAGAACCACCCTAGGGTGGTAAGACTTACTTAATTGCCTTATTAAGTGATGTATGGACCTTCTATGTCATGCTATATATATATATATATATATATATATATATATATATTTCATAGGTATGATACATTTGATAATTTTCATATGTTTTAGGTTTATGAGAAATGGGTGTTTTAAGCATATGTGCCTTGAATTTCATAAGGAAAATATGATTTAATTGATAAAGTTTTATTCATGATGAATCTTATTATGACTTTAAGAAAAGTAAAAAAAGAAAAAAAAAAAAGAAAATGAGTTTAAGAGAAAATTTTCCTACGATAAGAAATTGTGCCTAAGTATGAAATTTTTATGAATTACTTAAGTTTAAATTAAGTTTCCATTATCATTTTAAGAAGACTAAAGAAAATGAATTTTATGAGAAATATTATGAATTAAGAAGTAAAACAAGGATTTTGGGCTCTAATATACTTGGTGTGAATTTGTTGCATGATTTGATTTTTTTTTTTTTTTAAGATGTGCATGTTCGGCATTTGATGTCATTATGATAAGAAGCTATGATCGTATGCTAGGCACATGGGTGTCTATGTTAGGGCGGACGTGCTCTATATGTTATGATAGGCTCTTATAGCCCCTATGAATAAGTTGGCACATAAGGCCATTATGACTAAGCTATGAAATCTTATCTGTTTCTTTTTCTCCTAAGTGTATGTGAGCCTCTTGGAAAATATTTTTAAGAAAATAAATTAATGAGATTGCATTATTTTAGTAAATCTTAGTTTAGAATAAATTATTTATGTTATCAAATGAATTTCCAAAGCATGATGTTTTGGTGCATAATTTTAAAATAATAGCATGTTTATTGGTGAATAAATGTTTAAGTAAAGGACTTATGGTGAAGAAGAACTAAATTATTTATGTGATCTATTGTAAGTTTATTTGATATTTCGTATGCTATAAATGTTATTGTATGTTAAAAATTTAATGATTTATGATTTGTAAATCTTTTTATGAAAATTTATAGTTTGAGTATGTTGTCATCACAACATTGGTATGTTTGTGATTTATGAGCACCACTGAGTTTTATACTCAGCATGTTGATTTTATCACGCGTAGGTTGGAGACTACGTTTTCTGCTTTAAGACCATAAGAGTAGCATCAGAGTAGAAAAGACTATTTTGGTAGTAGATATAGTTTTATGTAATTAAGAATTATGGCATGTATAATTATTACATTTAGGATGATTTTAAGTATGTTATTATTAATTATTTTGGTGTATATATATTTGGAGATAAATATAGTTTAATGGTTGGATATAGAATATTTTTAAGATAGTTAGCATGATTAGTTCATTTCGATTTGATATATATGACGAATGTATTCAATTGATTATAAAAATGCTATTGAGGAATTATATAAATATGAAGTTATAGAAGTGTAGTTGTGTTGTGTTGTTTATTTGGGAGTTTGGAGTTTGAATTTGGGAGTATTTTGATATTCACATTTTTGATGAGCCAAGTTTTTAAGGGAATCTCTTGCAATTTTTCTATAGGATCGTCCCAAATTGTTTTTCATAAAATAAATATACATTTTAATAACAAAATATCATTTGTTAAATTTGTGAATACTAAGTCACTTCTACTTCATAATATGATTATATGATCTATATGTCAGTTAGGACGGTGTCGAATCGCTACCACTCAACCATAGATCTCAAGGAAGCATGGAGAACACCTAAGTTTCTCACATTAATGGAAGCACATGTTGAGATGGAATCTGAAATTCCAGCATATGGCATGCCCTGGCCATACTAGAGCCTAACTTTGGCGTAATAAGTTAGCCCATTTTTGTTAGTTTTGAGTTGTAATGTTGTTAATGGGTTGGGCCACAATAAATTGGGCCACCCTTTTATTTTTATCCTTAGTTGGTTTGGATTAATTATTCCTTATCCTTAGTTGGTTTGGATTAATTATTCCTTATCCTAGATTTGTTTAGATTTAGCTAATCTTTAGTTGATTTGGATTAGTTATCCAAATCCTTAAGTTGTTAAGATTTGTTAGTCATATCCTTAGTTGGTTTAGATTTGCTAAATCCTTATCCTTTGATTTAGACTAACTAATCAAATCCTTTAAGGATCTGGACCTCTTAGAATTAGTATAAATAGCTTGTTATATTGTAATTATTCAATCAATTAATCAAAGAGAGACTTCTTCTTCATGCTTTTGGCGTGTCCTTGCTTTAGAGAGAGTGTGAGATTGCATTTTTCTAATTGCATCAAGAATCAAGGTAAACTTATCAATTCTTTGTGGCGTTTGTCTTATTCTTCTACTCTATTATTGGTGTTCTTGCTTCCTTAAGCTTTGGGTACCATAAAGGGGAATTTATTTAGATCTTGGATCTCTTCCAAAACTTGTCATAGAGTTCATGGAATTTATTTCCATTAGGTTCTGCGTCAGTTTGGTATCAGAGCCAAAGATTAAGGTAAATTCTTATTTATCTTAGTTCTAGGATTTGTGTTTATTTGTTTTCTTGTTCTTCTTGTTCTTGTGTTTGTTTTCTTCTTCATCTTGTTCTTTTGTTTGTGTTTTCTTGTTTTGCTTAGTTAATTTCGAATTTGCTTCAATTAAAATTGTTAATTTCGTTCTTGTTCAAATTTGGAAGTTTTGATCTTAGATCTTGTTGACTAAAAAAAAAAAAAGGGATTTGTTTGTGTGGATCTTGTTTGTTCCTGAATCCAAGGGATTTTGATCCTAATTCAAAGGGATTTGACCATATTTTGTGGGATTTGTTCCTAATTCTTAGAGATTTGACCTTAAATTGTGGGATTTCCTAATCCTTAGGGATTTGACCTTATTTTGTGGGATTTGACCATAATTTGTGGGATTATTCCTAATTCTTGGGGATTTGACCTTATTTTGTGGGATTGAGTTTATCTACTGTAATCTTGTGAACAAATCCAATCTTAACTACTTTGTAACAAGAATTAGTTGACCATATCTTTTGAGATTGAACAAATCTACTACAATCCTAGTCAAAATCAAAATCCTACCTAAATTGGGTTACATTGAAAAGGGATTTAATTCAGCACGCCCGTGCTTCACCTCAAGCACACCCGTGCTAGGACCTAACTTCCACTTGTTGGACTACACAATTACACGCACGCCCGTGCTTCTTTCTAGCACGCCCGTTGTGAATACTCAAATTTTGAGGCTCAAAAAGCCTGTTTTCACAGACTGCAAACAGTCCGGCCAGACCGAAAGCTATTCGGAAAGTTCATCGAAAGTATGCCAATATGGTACTTGAAACGTCCGAAAAATTACGAGGATCACGGAACTGGTTCCGGAATATTTTTTAAAGGTACGGAACTCCCGAAAAAGCCGTCGGAACGTAAAACTAGGAAGCGGCGAGCGCAACCGCCGTCCGCGGCGGGGGCTACCGCCCTCCACGGCGGTAGCTACCGCCGGACAGGGCGGCAGCACCCGTCGCCCACGGCGGTGGCGCCCGCCCTCCAGCCCGATTTTCCTTATAAAATCTGATACAGATCCATCATCACTCGTCGCTGGATCACAAGGAGGCATGGTGAACAACGAAGGAGATCCATTGGTGCTTCCTATTGGACCGATTACAAGGAGCCGTGCCAAGCGATATGGGGCAGCCATATCATTATTTGTTCAAGCCCAAATAACACAAGAACTGCATGATGTTGCATTCAACAAGTGTTGTGAGGAACTTGAAGGCATTCCTAGGCTTCTAATGTTGTTGGTGGCTCTTTAAGTGGAGGAAAGCACGCTGCTATAGTAACGTGCTACAGGAACTCAGAAGCGCTACAGTGCTACAGGAACTCAGAAGCGCTATAGTGCCGCGCCAATCAGTTTGACTTTGCTACAGTAAATTTTGACAGTGCTACAATAACGTGCTACAGGAACTCAGACGCGCTACAGTAACGCGTTTTATGTGTTTTATGCTTCATTAAGCCCTAGTTTCTTGTTTTAGTATAAATATCTTGTATTCCATGTAAGAACACGATTTTAGAGACATTGAAAACTTCATTTGTTTAAGCTTTGCTTGTACTCCTTTGCTTAGAGTGATAGTGAGAGATTGCTTCCTCTAATTGCATCAAGAATTAAGGTAAGCTTATCAACTTGTTTGTGGCGTTTATCTTGTTCTTTGCTCGATTATTGGTGTTACCGTTTCATTATAAACGTGGGGTGCCATAGAGCGTTTAATCTCGATTATTGGTGTTTCCGTTTCATTATAAACGTGGGGTGCCATAGAGGCGAACTTATATCTCATTCTTTGATCCGATCCGTATCAAAATCAGCCCCGATGCGACTTTTTTACTCACTCAGTCTGTGTTGACGGTCGCTCTCTTCTCCCCCACGCTCCTTGTGGTTCTTTTGCTGCTTTTCTACATTTAGTGTAGGCTTTTTATTACTCTGCTGTTGTGATATTTGGCCACTTAATTGAATTAATTTTAATTAATATTCCCCAAACGAGGAGCTTAATCTGGAATTTTTAAGTTGAAGCTAAGAAGCGGCCGCCGCTTAACTCAGGTAATAACGAAACCCTGTCTATTTAATTTCAGCATTTTGCATAATTTCTCTTCTACTCCAATTCTGAATTAAACTGCTGCATAAATGCATTCACGTCATCAATTTGGCAAATAAACTGCCTCAATTAAATATGATTAAGTTTAAATGCCCGGTTAATTAATAATCGTGGTGTTAAAGCCTAAATCCGACAATATTGGCTAAAGTATCTGGTCAATTAATGACTACGGTATAATCGCCTTTATTTCGAACAGTCCGGCTTAAGTCCAATTAATCAATAATTGTGGCTAAATAGCCTTAATCAACCACATTTCTTTTGGCAAACAAATTGCCTATAAGTAAGATTAACCATTTTTAGCGACAAATCGCTTAAATCAATTTTTGGCAAAATGCCTTGAATTAATCAATCTTTTGGCTAAAAGCCTTAAATCAATCAATTTTGGCGACAATCGCCCAATCAACACTTTTTGGCAAACAAATAGCCTAAATCAACCCATTTTGGCTAAAAGCCTTCAAATAATCACTTTTGGCAAACCAATTGCCTAAATCACATCAACTTTTGGCAAACAAATTACCTAAATCAATCTTTTTGGCTAAAAGCCTTAAATCAACACTTTTGGCAACAAATGCCTAAAACAGAAAATCAATCAATCTTTGGCAAAATGCCTAAACAAAATGCACAAAGCATACACACACTCATGCATTAAGCATACCCATTCAAAGCCCTTTTAAAAAGGCCTATCGAACTACGTCAACTTTGATCTTCCATTCAAACGAAAGTACATAGGCACATTTGGGATTTAACCCCGAGCAGCAAGTCGAAATTACCTAAACATTTCCTTGGTCCAATTACATCATTTACCTTGCAAAGCATTTACACTTTGGTTAGTTCATCAGCATGACATAGTCTCGGGATCCACCTCGGGTTCATAGATTGTGCCTTAAACATTGGGATAATTAATCTAGTAATTAGGTTAATTAAAATTGGAGTCAACTTAGGGTTTTTTCCTAGTTTACCCTAAAATAATTAAACAAGGTGGCGACTCACACATTCACGTGCGTTTCTGCCCTTAGTCATATTCATTATATGCCTATTTTTGGGGGAGGGGTTCACACCCGTGCATGATTCTGACTATTGTTTTCTTTTGGTTTTTCTTTGATTGCTTGCTTTGTTTTGGGTAGAATTAATTAGGTCCATATTTGGTTTGCTTTGTAGTAAACTAAATTCATACATTATATCCTGGAATTGTCTTTTAAATTCTAGTTTCTTTGTTTTTGTGTGAACTTTCTTTTGCTTCTATTACATTGTTAGGGTGTGTTTGCTTATTTACTACACTCTAATTGATAATTAAAGTAGTGCATTATCTTGTTCTTGTGCTGCTATCCATCTCGTTTTGAGTCTTCTTTCTAGAATTGTGCTTGCTTTTCATTGTTAAGTTTTTAATCCTTGTTTCTAAACGTGCTTTTGAGTTGGTTTGTTGACCTAAGGTTCTGAAGTTCAATTGGAAGAATTGCAATGAGTGATTAAAGAGTGTAAACACGTGAGGGAGTGATTTACCATTAACTCAAATCTTCTTGTGTTTTCTCTTTTGAATACTAACCATGAGTTCAAGTAAGTTTGAAGATAATAGTGGGGATGAAAGTCAAATAGATGATTACCAATTAAAACTTGTAATGGAGTTAATCCAAGAACAGTTTAGAAGCTTCAACAGTTTCTTCCAAGATATGAGAAAGGATTTGAAGGAGATTAAAGCCGCCCAACGCTGTCATACAACAAGAGCTCGTCCTAGTGCTACATCGACTATAATTCAAACTCTTGAAGGTGAGGAGGTCGATAATCCTAACCATTACTTTAGGAATTTGAACAATAAGTCAGGAAGGGTGCAAGGAAAGAAAAGTGTGGATTACCTCAATAGGTATTCATTCACAATGGATGGGTGGATGACTGGTCCAAATTCATCTTTCTCAAAAGAAGTGTATGAAGACCAATGTGAAAAGAAAAAGATGAGTTTTGAAGCTGTCAATAAAGAAAAGGAGTGTAAAAATAAAATGAGTGAAAATATACAGAGTGAAAATAAAAAGAAAGAGGGAGAAGGAAAGGAAAAAAAAATTCAACCTCTAATTGTACCTTTGAGCAAAGAAGTTTGTTTGACCATCAATGATCCTAATCCATCTTTGCCAAGTGTGTTTGTTGATCCTTTGCAAGAATTTGAAGATCTGTTTCCAGAAGAGGATTGCCAATCTTCAATCGAGGATAAAAAGATGGTTCTTGATCCATTATCACCTCAAGAAGTATATGAAGATCAAAGGAAGGTAATTGAGAGAGAAAGAGAGGTTTCGGCCTTGAGGAAAAATGAGAATGAGATTTCAAAAGAACCTGAATGTGAAAAGAGTGAAGAAAAAGAGGAGAAAGAGGCCACAAAAGATACAAAACAAATTAATGGCCCAATTGTGAGTGAAAAAGAGAAACAAATTATGTATGTGAGAAAGAGAGAGATCCAAAACAGTGTGAGTAAAGGTAGACCGGTCCTAATGATTCGGTTTAAAGAGTTTTTGCGTAATTTGACTAACATTGACACTTCTTCTCCACCTTCTAGTTCTGTTTCTTTGTTGCAGGGATTCCCTAATGGTAAGAAGAAGCCTACATTGGTGAAGGAGATGCACGCTAAGGCTAGGGTTCATATGAACATGAAGAACAAAGGCTATGCCAACCGTGCCAACAAGAGAAGAAGGCATGATGTGTTTAAACCTGGAGATTGGGTTTGGGTACATTTTCGCAAGGAAAAGTTTTCCAACCAAGGAAAGATTAAGCTTGATGAACGTGAAGATGGACCATTCGAAGTCGTGGAGCACGTTCCAACCAAGGAAAGATTAAGCTTGATGAACGTGAAGATGGACCATTCGAAGTCGTGGAGCACGTTGATGACAACACCTACAAGATAGGCTTAACAGGTGAGTATGGTGTTTCCATTACTTTCAATGTTAGTGATTTGTCTCCATTTGACATGGATGCAGATTTGAGGACAAATCTTTTCGAGGAAAGGGGGAATGATACGAATCCGCCATCACTCATCCATGGAACTCAAGGGAGCAAGGAGAACAACATGAAAAATCCATTAGTGCTACCTAGTGGATCAATTACAAGAAGTCATGCAAAGAAATATGGAGCAACCATGGAGATCAAGAAAGCATGGATACCTCAACTTCTAATTAAGATTCGAGGACGAATCTTTTCGAGGAAAGGGGGAATGATACGGAATCGCTACCACTCAACCATAGATCTCAAGGAAGCATGGAGAACACCAAAGTTTCTCACATTAATGGAAGCACATGTTGAGATGGAATCTGAAATTCCAGCATATGGCATGCCCTGGCCATACTAGAGCCTAACTTTGGCGTAATACATTAGCCCATTTTTGTTAGTTTTGAGTTGTAATGTTGTTAATGGGTTGGGCCACAATAAATTGGGCCACCCTTTTATTTTTATCCTTAGTTGGTTTGGATTAATTATTCCTTATCCTTAGTTGGTTTGGATTAATTATTCCTTATCCTAGATTTGTTTAGATTTAGCTAATCTTTAGTTGATTTGGATTAGTTATCCAAATCCTTAAGTTGTTAAGATTTGTTAGTCATATCCTTAGTTGGTTTAGATTTGCTAAATCCTTATCCTTAGCTGATTTAGACTAACTAATCTAAATCCTTTAAGGATATGGACCTCTTAGAATTAGTATAAATAGCTTGTTATATTGTAATTATTCAATCAATTAATCAAAGAGAGACTTCTTCTTCATGCTTTTGGCGTGTCCTTGCTTTAGAGAGAGTGTGAGATTGCATTCTTCTAATTGCATCAAGAATCAAGGTAAACTTATCAATTCTTTGTGGCGTTTGTCTTATTCTTCTACTCTATTATTGGTGTTCTTACTTCCTTAAGCTTTGGGTGCCATAGAGGGGAATTTATTTAGATCTTAGATCTCTTCCAAAACTTGTCATAGAGTTCATGGAATTTATTTCCATTAGGTTCCGCGTCAGTGTCTCCGACACCGAGTATGGCATCCACCATTGGGATCTCTCGGGATTGGACGATGGGTGTTAGAAGTCACCTTTTAGATTGGTTTTTGGCAAAGCATGTTACTTACCAGTTGAGCTAGAGCATAAAGCATATTGGGCTACTAAAGTTTTGAATTTCGATATGCATAGTGTAGGAAAGTCTCGTTTGTTGTAGGTTAATGAATTTCGTCATTGGGCATATGAGGATGCTAGTCTTTACAAGCAAAAGACTAAGAATTGCCACGACAAGCATATTGCAAGGAAGGAGTTTGTATCAAGACACAAAGACTTCTATACAATAGTAGGTTGAGATTGTTTCCTAGTAAGTTACAATCAAGATGGCAAGGCCCATATGAGATAACTGGAGTCTCGAGTTTTGGAGCTATTGAGATTAAGCATTTGAAGTCAGGCGAGACATTAGGTAAATGGCCACAGGTTAAAGCCTTATATTGCAGACTAGTTTAATTCGAAAAGCACAATATTAATGTTGGTGGACTAAAAGGAGTGGAAAGTCGAGCTAGGACTATAAACTTGAACTAATTGTATTTTTTTTTATTGATTTTGAATTTTGTGATTTTGTTGTTTTTTTTTTGTCTTCCTAATTTTTCCTATTAGGTTTTGAGGTTTAAAGTTTAGGATGGAACGTTTATAAGAGACCCAGAGACAAAGATTTTCACAATGATGTTGTGAAAAAAAATTACTTGGCTGTGGAAATTTATCAAATTTTTAGTGTAAATAAGACAGAGATTTTCACAAGCAGGTTGTGAAAATCTGAATTGGTTGTGGAAAATATTTTGTGCAAAAGAGATAGAGATATTCACAGTCACACTGTGAAACTGAGCTTTAGTTGTGAAAAAATTAGTTAGAATTTTATTTTTTATTTATATATTAAAATAAAAAAAAGAAAAAGAAAAAATATATAATAAATAATTTATTTTTTTATTTTTATTATTTCTTTCTATTTACCCACATTTCCTTTCTTTTTTCGTTTCTTTTCTTTCACAGGAGATGCAAAGGCCACTACTGTTCCTTTACCTTTAAGCGCCAACCACAACACCTTCAAGTGCGAACCAATATTCCTTAGCACTAGCCACCACAGTCGATTTTCTTTCGGTGCTCCAGTTATTCCATTTAGGTATCTGAAAAAAAAAACGAAACAAACTCGCGCAACTCAGGAGCAAAAATGCGACTTCTCTTTCAGCTCGTTTCATGAGCATCAGCATTTTGTCTGGGGTTGCCGATCATTAGTTGGTTCTTCCTTTTCCAACAACCAGTCAGTTACCCGATTCGTCTCTTCCTTGGAACAACCATTACCATTCTTCGTCGTTCTTCAATAATAGCCAGTTATTCTTTCGTGTGTTTGGAGTTTCAACAAGTTGTGAGTATGCCATTCTTAAACTTGAGAATTATTTTTGAAATTGGCGGTAATGGCACCAAGAAAGAAAACAACAGCCACTTCTAAAGCAAAGACCACTAGGAAATCGACGAAAGCTCCTCCGCTACATTTAAGGATTCTGTCAAAAATAAGTAGAGAACCCTTGCTTTTGTTGCTCCAACTGATTTGGTTTTTCGAAACAATGAGCAAAAATGCAGGTATGCTTTCTTAACTTGGAGAAAAGTGAAAGCCACCAAGTATGTTGATGACGCTACTCTTAATACTTTAGATTTAATTAGTGTTGTGCATAAATTAATTGAGAATATTGGTTGGACTAAATTTATGAGTCTCAAGTCACCTACCTATGATGATATCACTATAGAATTTCTGAGTTTTTATTCTAGTCAATTTCGTCCATATGAAGCTGAACAATGGATAATTGCTTTTAGATTGAAGAATAAGGAATATACAAAGACACTATCTGAACTTAATTCTTACTTTGGTTTTGATAATGGTGGTGTTAAACAGCTTCATAAAGATTTTAAGATTAAAGATGCATGGAAAGAATTGACAAATGATTTAGTATATGATGTAGGTGTGTCTAAGTCCACTAATTTAAATCTTGCACATAGGTACATGCACCGCGTTTTAGATCATACTATTTTTGCACGTGGTCATGCTAGTCAAGTTAATAAGCATGAGGTGTTCTTTTTATGGGTCATGGAGCATGGTGTTCATGTTAATTATGGTGTGTGGCTTATTAAGCGCTTTCAGCATATTGCTACTACTAAGTCTAGTGTTATATTGTCATGGACTCGGTGCTTTTCAGCTCATTGCGGATAGCAATTGTCCGTGCGGCACTAGCAAACTTTCCCACAAGTCAGCTAATCAACCTTCTCGACCCTCAAAGTGAGGATGATGGCAGAGTAATGGAGCTTTAGAGCTTAAAAGAGCTAGAGAGACGGACTAGAGGGAAAAGAATCCAATAAGCAAAAGAAAACTTTACACTATGTATGAAGATAGTGTGTGCTATGCCTTGTACACTATGCTTACTCTATCTACTGCTCACTCTATTTCTCTATAACTCTCTACATTTCTGTATGCCCACAACTACATGGCTACACACACACACACACACACAAATATATGTGTGTGTGTGTGCTTTCTTTCTAGAACTTTCTAGGCATGACTTGGCCTTGTAACACCCACCACCCGATCCCGAGAGACCAAACAACGAATGCCAAATCCGGCACCTTCCTAACTAACATAAAAATCATATGATCAGGTTATGAATTAGAAGTGATTTAGTATTCACAAGTTTAGCAAGTAATAATTTAATAAATTTTTAAAATGATTTGGGAGAATCCTATAGAAAAACTGCAAGAGTCTCCCCTAGAAAATGAACTCGCCAAACATGAGAATACAAAACACTCCCAAATTCAAACTCCAAACCTCCATCAAACTCCAATAACCAACACAACACAACAACACTTCTATAACTTCATAACCATGTCCTCATTAGCATTATAATAGTCATCAACTAAATGAATTTAATTATATATATCAAGTCCTAATAATCCAACCTTGCCAACTAATTTAGAAAATAATTTATATCCAATCATTAAATAAGTCTCATACTTAACTCCAAATATATACACCTAAATAATTTATAGCATCATGCTTAAGTTATATAACTCGAATAACATAATCTCCAAATAGATAATAATTATACATGCCATAATTCTTAATTACATAAAACTAAATCTACTACTACCAAAATAGTCTCTTCTGCTCTGATGCTACTCTTCTGGTCTTTGAGCAGCAACCACGGTCTTCAACCTGAGTATGAAACTCAATGGTGCTTATAAACACATACTTACCAATGTTGCAAAGTCAACATACATAAAACATAAATTCATAGGAAAGTTCACAATCATAAAATCATTTGAACATTCAACATGCATAAACTTTTATAGCAAAAGAAAATATCAAACTAAACTTACAATTTGATAACATATATAACTTTGTCCTTTCATATCATATGTTCATTACTTTTGACATTTATTTTATCAATAAGCATGCTATTCATTTTAAAACCATGTACCAAATTATCATGCTTTAAAGAGTCATTTGATAACATAATCATTTATTCCTATACTAAGATCAACTAAAATATTATAATCTCATTAATTTAATTTCCTCAAAAATATTTTCTAAAGGGGCTCGCATACACTTAGGAGAAAATAAAGTGGATAAGATTTCATAAACTTATTCATAATGGCCTTATATTCCAACATAATCATAGGGCTTCAAGAGCCTATCATAACATATGGAGCACGTCCGCTCTAACATAAGGCACCCATGTGCCTAGCATATGATCATAGCTTCATATCATAATGGCATCAGCTGCCGAACATGCTCATCTTACATAATAAATCAATTCACACATCAAATTCACACAAGTATATTAGAGCCCAAAAACATATCTTTATTCTTTTAATTCATAACATTTCTCATAAAATTTGTTTTCTTTAGTCTTCTTAAAATCATATTATATGCTTGGTTTAGAACTCAAGTTATTCAGTAAAGTTTCATGCTTAAGCATAATATCTTATCATAAAGAACAATTTTCAAACTTATATCTTATATTCATCAAATAATCCTAAAACATACAAATAATCAAGAGAACTTCATCACACATGATTCATACTACCTTTATCCGAATAAACCTATGATTCAAGTCATAGGAAATTCCTCATTTCTCAAGGTATAGCATAGCATTTCATCCAAAATTCTCACGCATATATTATTTACCATCAAACAAAAGTATTTTATTATTTAAAGGTATGTTATAATCCCAAAAGATGACTTTTTCTATGTTATGGCATAAGTAGGAAAAAGTCTCATATTTGATTTACTTAGGTAAATCAACTCTCTATTCATTCTAACATCATGCATTTAATCTTAGTAGCACATTCATAACATCATTTCACCTCATTAGGCCTTAACATGTAAAATCCCCAAATTTAAGCTTACTAAAGTCATGGAAAATTATGAAAGACAAGAGATGTAAGGTAGAAATTTTTACCACATGCTAAATACTCATCAAGCATCATTTTAAAAGCATAAACAAGCAAATAAAATAAGAAAAATTTAAGGCCCTTTTTCCTTAGTAGGTTCGGCATCTCCTGGAAGAAGAAGAGAAAAATGTTTTCCTCTTCAATCAAACATGTAGTCATGCTTAGAAATCACCCAAGAGCATATTTATTCAATTAAAATTCAATAATTCAAAAATTTCATACAAGATTCTCAATTTTCACATAATAGCATAAATTCTCAAAATTGAAAAATGGAAAGAGGGAAAGTGTATTTATGAACACTAACCTCTAAAACAAGCTTAGATTAAAGCCCTCTAAGCTTTAAACCTTAGCTTTCCCCTTACCTTTGGTGGAGGGTTCTCCAACCTCTACATAAATAGAAAATCAAAAATCAAAATCAAGAAAATAAATAAAAGAAGAATTGGAGCATGAATGGACATGGAAATGCTAAAAGAGAAATCAAAACCCAAAAATAAGAAAGAAAATCATCAAAACACTTACTTGGCTTAAGTAGAGAATCTCCAAATTTCTTGAAAATAATCACCAAAAATCACTACCCAAGCTTAATTCTCCAAAATTAATCACTTATTTAAGGTTTAATGGATTGAAAATGGTGTGTTTAGCAAGTAGGAATTGAAGAAAAAATGGAGAGAAGGAGAGGAAGAAGTGGATGTTCAAAGAGAGGAAGAAGGAGACGAAATAAAAATGTTGCTTAAGTGATAAGAGTTGACTTTTATAAGCCATTAAGAAGTGACACTTGGAGGGTTAGGATTATGTCAATGGTATGCTCATCCATTGGCTAAAAATATTCTCCAATTAATTTTCCTCAAAAAAATTATTTACTTCTACATAATTCTTAAATTTACTCCATAAAAATAATTTCTCATATTTCCTTAATTAATAAAACACCATAATTCACTATTCACTGATTATCTAAATTCTCCAAATAAATTCATTACTTATTTTCTACCCATAAAAATCATATATGCATGCTCCAAAAATAATAAATAAAATATAAAATATAAATAGTAATTTTTCCAGACCGAAATAATACCGATTCCCAGACTGGTAAACTACTATTTCAGACACAAAAAAATAGGCATTATAAGCCTAGATCTTGGTAGAAGGCTCTAAAAGCCCCTAAGTAGGCCTGGAACTTTCTAGAAATCTCCAGATGATGCTCCAGCCTTCTAGTTGGTTCTAGATTATGGTAGAACCTTCTAGATCTCCCTAGATCATCCTAGCACTCTCTAGACTTGTCTAGAACGTTCCACATGGTTCTAGACTCTTCTAGAATCTTCTAGCCCATTTGCTCGCCCTTAGATCGGCCATGTCGTTCTCCCCAAGCTTGCCAGCCCAGTGGCATGCCCAAGCATTATGCCTGGTGGCCCAAGTCTGGTGGGACTTGGATTTTGGCTTGCCTCTCATGGCCAGATTGGCTCCAAACTTAAAATTGGCCCCAAAATCACCCCTTTAGGCCTTGAAACATGGCTTTGGTATACAAGGGGAGTCTTGGTCCATGATAATAGTAATTGGTGCTTTGATTACTACAATTGCATTAGCACTTAATTTTAGTCAGTTTGGAAAACTGGAGGGGAATAGTAATTTAGTGGATTTGAAAATGTGTGTTAATATGGATCTTTATGATGCACCTTCTAGTGAGTTTATTGCAAGTACATGTGAAGATAGTGAAGAAGATCTGGAAGAGGAGACAAATGAGGATGACGTTGTTGATGAGATGGAAAGAACATCCACTGAGCCATCTACCACCACAGTGGTGACCAACCAGATGCTTCTAGAGCATCTAATATGAGTTTAATCGAAGATTGATAATCTCCAAGCGAAATTTTGTGAATTCATCCGGCTTCAGCCTCCGCCACTTGGGAGTTGATTATTTGCATTATGTCCTCATTTTGCTATCAGGGGAGTAGTCTATTTCCCTATTATTATCTTTTTGTGCTTATTATTTAGCATTAAGGACCATGCTTGTTTTAAAGTTTGGGGTATGGGTGAATTTTTGAAATTTCTTTTATTGTCTTTTGTCATGTGTTTCGGTGATGTAAATATTTTTACTTTATTAAGTGTTTGTTTCATCCTAATACATGCTTAAATTCATTGATTGAAAGAATTTCGGATGATGAGTTTGCCAAATGATAGGATTAATTGACTATCATTGCACTTATAAGTTTATGAACAAACTTGTTTATGCTGGAAATTCTAAATCTTTTGAGCACTTTCTATCGGTTTTCTTGAGATGAGTGCTTTAGATGGCAATAAAAACAAAACTTCCTTAGCTTTTTGGATTCTAGAACCCTTTTGATTTTCCCTTGAGGCGAAATTCTAAACAAATTATGATGTAGAAAATGATTTAGGCATTCATTGGACCGTTAACATTATTTTACCGTTCATTATACCTATCCTATAACATTAACCCTTGTTACCCTTTTTGAGCCTATGAAGTATGCTAATTGCGTACTTATTGTTTTTCTTTATATAACCTATTGTTAAAACCACATAACTAAAAGCCTTATACCTCCCTTGTAGTAAGGAAATTAATCATTTAATTATTTCTTAAAGCATTTGCATTTTAAGTTATTTGCGATATTGCACTTTATTGTTAAGTTTCAATTGTTCTTATTGTTCTTTTGTGTTTGTTGTTTCAAGTTCCTCAACCCATATAGTTTAATAAATTACACTTTAGTTGGGTTGATGAGTTTACTATTAATATTTGTAGTTGGAAATAAATGAAAAAAAAATATTAAATAAAAGAGAAAAAAAAAAGAAAAATTTAGAAGTTATTATTGTGAAAAGTGCAATTGTGAGATTTTATGGTTTACTTTGTGCATTGTTTTTAAGACAAAATTTGGATTGATTAAATTTTTCTTGCATTGTTTTAAGCTTATACCTTTTCTTTTGAAAACCTTAACCCTAGCCAAACATTACAAGACAATAAAGACCTTTTGATCCTACATTTTAATTTGTTCTACATTAATGGAGAGGAAAATGAAAAGAGGGCATATAGATATTCAATGTTTTATTTGCTGCAGGTAAGTGTTGTGCTTTTCTTAAATGATTGCTTGAAAAAGCACGCCATTGATTGATTTTTGACAAGCACACACACATAGAAAATTTTTCAACGTAGCCTTTGTTTGTTTGTAATTTATATTAAATGGGACAATTTGGATAGATGTAATTTCTTGAATGCAGTGATCGATTTGTTTAAAATGATTTCAAGATTTGAGTTGAGCATGTGTTGGGATGGATTTCTGTGATTTTTTTTTCTGTGTTTTTCGTCTTAGTTTTACTCAAGGGCAAGTAAAATCTAAAGTTTGGGGCAGGTTTCAACTTTGCCTAGTCTAATTTTAAGGCTCTGAAAACCTCCATAGTCAACAGGTTAACCGCATTAACCTCATCTACCGGGATCCTTTTTACCAAAAAGTTTTTTAGGACCCCTTCTATTATAAAAGCATCGTTGTGTGGGGTATGCACATGTTCTTCATCTACCTCAGAGAATAGGATTAGTGGTCTCGTGACCAACTTTGATTGGGAGAATACAGAATAAAATTTCCTAGCCCTTCTTTTCCTCGTTGAGTTACTATCCTCGCCTGAGGAACCTCCAAATATTGTGTAAATTGTGGCTAAAGTATTGCACTGTCTTATCTATTTTTCTTCCCTCTCAGTTCCTTTCCGAACCTGTCCCACAAACTCTTTTAGTTCGCCTCTCTGTATGAGGCATTCAATCTCTTTTTGCAATTCCCAACAAGCTTCGGTATCATGGCCGGTGTCCCTGTGAAACTCATAGTATCTGTTCTTGTCTCGATAGCCCATAGTATCTTCTTTCATCTTTTTGGGATAATTGAGTTGAACCTTATTTCCGTGATTCCTAACCCAAGATACTATTTTTGAGCATGGCTAGTTCAAGGGGCTGAACTCTTGGTCTTATTGTGATCTATCTTCTATTGAGTAGGGTGCTTTAATAGCACAGCTAGCTCATGGATGTCGGAGAGGCGATCTTCTCTTAGGCGAACGTCTCCTAATTAGAGAAGGATGTCTTCTATGCCTGAGCTTTTCTTCCTCAAGCAATCTTTGGTATTGAGCTTCATAACGTTCGTCCAGCTTTGTGCATTTGTGAGCTCAAGCCATGAATTCGGCAAAAGTTACAGGAGGGTCTATACTCAAACTCTTAAATGATTTGTTATATTTGAAGTTCTTTGCCATGGCACTAATTGCCACTTCATCATTTAGGTTTTCAGCCTGCATCGCCGTTCTCTGAAATCTAGAGATGCACTATCTCAAAGTCTCGCCATCTTCTCTCTTTAGGTCTACTAGGTCAAATGAGATTTTCCTGGATAGCACACTTGTTATGAACCAAGCTCGGAACGTTGTGGCTAATTGGAGAATGATTGGATGGATCCTGTTTTGAGAGGTTGATACCACTCTTGGGCCGTCCCCTTGAGTGTGATTGGGAAGATCTTGCACAAAAGATCTTCAAAGTTAGTTTATAAGTACATCATGGTTCGAAAAGTCACTATGTGACTTCAGGGATCGGTGGATCCGTCATAGGCTTGGAAGGTTGGAATTTTGAAATTTTGGGGAAACGCCGCCCCTAGGATATTGGTCGATAAGGGGGAGTCCTCCTTGAGACCATAATCTCTCACTTCTCCCATTTCCTTGCGCTCTCTGACTAGCTCTTTGATGATGTTTCGAAGATTGCATTATTTATGACTGACTGCATGTGACTCGGCTCTTGACTATAAGGAGCGACCATACTGAGATTTGCCTCCAACTCCACCTCATGGAACTATTCAAGCACTGAGTGACTTTGCCATTTAGGTGACGGTAAAGACATATTATGCTCTTTGTGGCATTGGTCGTTAGACCGCTTGGGATTGTCATTTCGCCGCCTAGATGAGGGGCCTCGAGAAGGCGTTTCAGCACGGAGGTGAACTACGAGTATGTTTGAGCTAGGGTGCCGCCACTTGAGGGTCGGTTATTTGCAGAGGAGGTATTATTGTGTGTGCAACTGCCCCATGGTTGTTGTCCTGACCCTCCATGTTATGGCCTTCAACTGATTCATTAGTCATGGTGTTCAAAGTGAAAAAAGACTGAGATTAATGGGATCGAAGGTGTGTTCCACACTCACCCCACCACTTATTAATTATCAGAAATTGAGGGTTAAGAAAATTATAAATTAGCCTTTTGCTAAAATGGATTGGGATATTTATATTAAAAGAGAGATAATTATAATTGGATAAGGATAGTAGGAATCCTAGTTTATCTGTTAATGTAAGAGTCTGATATCCTTCAATATATTATTCTTTATATATTTCATTATTATGTATTATCAATAATAATCCAAAAAAAAACATCTTTTACATAAAAAAAAAAAAACTCATCGTATTAGATAATACAGGTAAAAGTACTCGCACGCCACATTATAATTTTAAGAGTTTTCCATATCATAAATATATTAAGATTTTAAAATAACTATAATTGATAATTGATACGGATCCATCATCACTCGTCAGTGGATCGCAAGGAGGCATGGTGAACGACGAAGGAGATCCATTGGTGCTTCCTATTGGACCGATTACAAGGAGCCGTGCCAAGCGATATGGGGCAGCCATATCATTATTTGTTCAAGCCCAAATCACACAAGAACTGCATGATGTCGCATTCAACAAGTGTTGTGAGGAACTTGAAGGCATTCCTAGGCTTCTAATGTTGTTGATGGCTCTTTAAGTGGAGGAAAGCACGCTGCTACAGTGCACGTACTAATTAGTTTGACTTTGCTACAGTAAACTGCTACAGGTACTCAGACGCGCTACAGTGCTACAGTGCGAGTTTTAGCCCATTTGAACTTAGGCGTGTTTTGTGTGTTTTATGCTTTGTTAAACCTAGATTCCTTATTTAGTATAAATAGCTTGTCTTCCATGTAATAAGACAACTTTGATAAATTGAAAAAAACTTCATTTGTTCAAGCTTTGCTTGTTCCATTTGCTTAGAGTGACAGTGAGAGATTGCTTCCTCTAATTGCATCAAGAATTTAAGGTAAACTTATCAATTCGATTGTGGCGTTTATCTTGTTCTTTGCTTGATTATTGGTGTTACCGTTTCCTTATAAACGTTGGGTGCCATAGAGCGTTTAATCTCGATTATTGGTGTTTCCGTTTCATTATAAACGAGGGGTGCCATAGAGGCGAACTTACATCTCATCCTTTGATTCGATCCATATCATTTGGTATCAGAGCCAAATCAAAGTTTTGGGGTAAGTTCTGTTATCTTAGTTAGGAATTTGAGTCTTCTTGTTACTGGATTCCATTGTTGTTTGTCTTATTTCTTGTTTTCATTGTAGATCTGGAATTTTCTCTTTAGATCTTGCTGGATCTAGGTGTTTCTCGTTAGATCTTCTTAGATCTGGAATTTTCTCTTTGGATCTTGTTGCATCTAGATATTTTTCTCATTGGATTTACTTAGATCTAGAATTACCTTCTTCTGAATCTTCTTGTTGTTGCTTGTTCTTCATTCAAAAAAAAAAAAAAAAAAAAAGAACAAATCAATTGATTACGTTATTAAGAATTTATAAGTTATTAAATATCAAATCTGGAGATTTGTTTGTCTTCTTGAATCTTGTTGATAAAAAAAAAATCATTGTTGGACAACTAATTATTACCTACCCAAATTTGAATTGGGGGGACACAAACACATTGTTGGACAATTAATTATTACCTACCAAATTAGAAGTGGGAGACACAAAAGCATTGTTGGACAACATAATTATTACCTACCTAAATTGAATTGGGGGACACAAATTGGGTCACTTGCTACAGGAACTCACCTACCTAAATTGGGTCACTTGCTACAGGAACTTGCTACAGTAACTTGCTACAGGTACTCAGTAGCATCCGTGCTACAGTACCTTAAAAAATTTTTTTTTTTTTTTTGGGTTTTTCTTTGTTTTCTTGCATTGTTTGGGTAGAAGTAAATTAGGTCCATATTTGGTTTGCTTGTAGTGAACTAAATTCATACATTATATCCAGAATTCGTCTTTTAAATTCTAGTTTGTTTATTCTTGTTTTGAGCTTTCTTTTGCCTCTATTACATTACTAGGGTGTATTTGTTTGTTCACTACACTCTAAATTAATATAATCAAGTAGTACATCATCTTGTCCTTGTACTACCATCCATTATCGTTTTGAGTCTTCTTTCTAGAGTTTGTGCTTACTTGTTGTTAAGGTTTGTTTTCCTTGTGTTCTAAACGTGCTTTGAGATTGATTGGTTGGCTTGAAATTCTGAAGTACAATTGGAGGATTTGCAAGGAGTGATTGAGGAGTGTAAACACGTGAGGGAGTGCTTTATCACTAACTCAAATCTTTTTCGTGTTTTCTATTTTTGAATACTAACCATGAGTACAGGCAAATCTGGAGATGGTAATGATGGAATTCCAATTAAAGATCTTCAATTGAAACTTTTCATGGAAGCAATTCAAGGACAGTTTAGAACCTTCAATAATCTTGTCCAAGACATGAGGGAGGAATTGCAAGAGATAAAAGCTTCACATAGCTCTAATACAACTAGAACTCGTCCACAAACGAGATTTCAAGACCATGATGATGAAGAAAGTGAAGAGACCAATCGTAATAAACTTGATGGGGACTTGGGATCAATTAAGATGAGGATTCCAGAATTCAAAGGCAACAACAATGCTGAAGAGTACCTTGAATGGGAAAGGAAGGTAGAACAAATCTTTGAATGCCATAACTATTCCCAAGAGAAGAAATCCCATCTTGCAGCTGTGGAGTTCAAAGGATATGCTATGTTTTGGTGGGAACAATTGCTATTAAAAAGAAGAAGTAGGGGGATGCGACCAGTACCACCATGGGAGATCATGAAGGAATTAATGCACCAAAAGTTTGTCCCTGCTCATTACTTTAGGGATTTACACAACAAACTAGCAAGAATGGTGCAAGGAGGGAGGAGTGTGGAAGAGTACTACAAGGAGATGGAGATTTGCATGGCAAGAGCTAAGATTGAGGAAGATGTCCAAATCACCATGTCACGATTCCTTGGAGGTCTAAATAGCGATATTGCTGATGCTTTGGAGATGTATCGCTATGATACACTAGAAGAGATGGTAGATATGGCCATGAAGCTAGAAAGGCAGAAAAAGGGAAAGTCTACCGACAAGTATTCCAACAATACTTTGGGAACCAAATGGTCCAAAGGAGGTGAGAAGAAAGACTTCAAAGGTCCTAGTTTCCAAAGGACAGAATTAGTTTCGAAAGGTAAAGAGGTTGCCCAAACTACATTCAAAGGAAACAAAGGTACTTCTAACTCTATAAACCCTGCTAGAGAGATTAAATGCTTTAAGTGTTTAGGAAAAGGGCATATTGCATCTCAATGTCCTAATAAAAGGGTTATGATTGTTAGGGAAGATGGAAATGTTAGTTCTGAATCCGAATGTAGTGATTGTGATGATATGCCTCATTTGCATGATGTTGATAATGATAATTCAGATGAGGATGAGCATAACTTGTTGTTTGCTGAACGTGGAGAATCTTTGGTTGTTAGGCGAGTTTTGAATATGCATGTTAAGGAGGAGAGCCTTGAACAACGTGAGAACATATTTCACACTAGATGCTTGATACATGGAAAAGTGTGCTTGCTTATTATTGATGGGGGTAGTTGCACTAATGTTGCTAGTGTAAGTATGGTGAATAAGTTGAATTTGGCATGTCTTAAACATCCTAAACCTTATAGATTGCAATGGTTGAATGATGGTGGAGAGGTGAAGGTGACACGCCAAGTGCTTGTGCCATTCTCCATTGGATGGTACAAAGATGAGATTTTGTGTGATGTAGTACCGATGCAGGCAGGCCATCTATTGTTGGGAAGGCCATGGCAATATGATCGAAAGGCACTACATGATGGGTTCTTTAACCGATACTCTTTGGTTCATAAGGGGAAGAAGGTGACTCTTGTTCCATTATCACCTCAAGAAGTGTACACCGATCAGAAGAAAATACTTGAGAGAGAGAGAGAAACTTCAGTTTCGAGGGAAAATGAGAGTGAGACATCCAGTTCGAGAGAACAAAAGAGTATTAAAAGAGAGGTTGAAAAGAAAGAGGCCACAAAAGATACCAAACAGATTATTGGCCCAAAAGTGAGTGAAACACAAAGAGGGGAGAGAAAGAAACACACTTTTTATGCGAGAGCTAGAGAGGTTAAGTGTGCCATAGCCTTGAGGCAACCCGTGTTGCTTCTTAGATTCAAGGAAATTTTGTTTTCTAACGCTGACACTAATCTTGATGGTTTACCTCCTGTGTTTGTTTCTATGTTACAGGAATTCACTGATGTTTTTCCAGAGGAGCTACCTAGTGGATTACCACCTTTGAGAGGGATAGAACATCAGATTGATTTCATTCCCGGCTCCACCATTCCAAATCGACCAGCCTATAGAAGTAATCCGACGGATACAAAGGAGTTGCAAAGGCAAGTTGATGAGCTTATGGAGAAAGGATTGGTGCGAGAAAGCATGAGTCCTTGTGCCGTTCCAGTACTTTTAGTACCAAAAAAAGGATGGTACATGGCGAATGTGCATTGACTGCAGGGCGGTCAACAAAATCACTGTAAAGTATAGACACCCTATTCCTAGACTTGATGATATGTTAGATGAATTGTGTGGGTCGACTTACTTTACAAAGATCGATTTAATGAGCGGTTATCATCAAATTCGGATGCAACCAGGTGATGAATGGAAAACTGCTTTCAAAACTAAGTATGGTTTGTATGAATGGTTAGTTATGCCTTTTGGATTGTCTAATGCACCTAGTACTTTCATGAGGCTTATGAACCATGTTTTACGTGCTTTCTTAGGAAAATTTGTAGTTGTGTACTTTGATGATATACTTGTTTATAGCAAGTCTCTTAATGATCATGTTGGGCATGTTAGGCTAGTATTACAAGCTTTGAGAACTGAACAATTGTATGCTAAGCTTAAGAAATGCACATTTTGTATAGATAGACTTGTGTTTCTTGGTTTTGTTGTGAGTGCGCAGGGTATAGAGGTGGATGACGAGAAAGTGAAAGCTATCAAGGAATGGCCAATGCCGAAATCAGCTTCGGATGTACGAAGTTTCCATGGGTTGGCAAGTTTCTACCGACGGTTTGTACAAGATTTCTCTTCAATTGCTGCACCACTCACGGAGGTAATTAAGAGGGAAGTTGGGTTCAAGTGGGGCGAGGAACAACAGAAAGCGTTTGACATGCTTAAAGGGAAGTTGACATCCGCTCCAATACTTTCTTTACCTAATTTTGAGAACACCTTTGAAATTGAGTGTGATGCTTCTGGTGTAGGTATTGGAGGAGTGCTGATGCAAGAGAAGAAGCCAATTGCCTACTTCAGTGAGAAGTTGAATGGAGCACAACTCAATTACTCGACCTATGATAAGGAGCTATATGCCTTGGTGAGGACTTTGAACGTATGGCAACACTACTTATTACCTAAGGAGTTTGTCATTCACACTGATCATGAAGCCCTAAAACACTTGAAGGGTCAAGGTAAGCTCAACAAGCGACATGGTAAGTGGGTTGAGTTCATTGAACAATTCCCTTACGTTATTAAATACAAGCATGGAAAGGATAACGTTGTTGCTGATGCATTGTCACGGAGACATGCTTTACTTACTACTCTTAGTTCTAAGTTGCTAGGATTTGAGTATGTTAAGGATTTGTATGTGTCTGATTCAGATTTTGGCAATGTGTATTTGGCATGTGAACATGGAGCATTTGATAAATTTTATCGACATGAAGGATATTTGTTTAAGGGCAGTAAACTTTGTGTTCCTAAATGCTCTATGCGTGATTTGCTTGTACTTGAGTCTCATTGTGGGGGATTGATGGGACATTTTGGGGTACATAAGACTTATGACATGTTGAATGAACATTTTTATTGGCCTCATATGCGTAAAGATGTCAAGAAAGTTTGTGATTCTTGCCTTACTTGTAAACAGGCCAAGTCTAAGTCTATGCCTCATGGCTTGTATATGCCTTTACCAGTTCCTAGTTCACCTTGGGTTGATATCTCTATGGATTTTGTACTTGGATTACCTAGGACTAGGCATGGTAGAGACAGTATATTTGTAGTGGTTGATAGGTTCAGCAAAATGGCTCATTTCATTCCTTGTCATAAAACTGATGATGCCATTCATATTGCTGAATTGTTCTTTAGAGAGGTGGTACGATTACATGGAGTTCCACGGACTATCGTTTCTGATAGGGATGCTAAGTTCCTTTCACATTTTTGGAAGGTTTTGTGGGGTAAGCTAGGTACAAAATTACTTTATTCTACTACCTGTCATCCACAAACAGATGGCCAAACTGAAGTTGTGAATAGGACTTTAGGAACTTTACTTCGTGCTATAGTGGGTAAAAATTTGAAAACTTGGGAGGATTGTTTGCCATTTATTGAATTTGCATATAATCGAAGCATACATTCTACTTCAGGTTTTACTCCATTTGAACTTGTTTATGGATTTAACCCACTAACTGTTTTGGATCTTGTTCCTTTACCTTTACATGAGCTCTCTAGTTTAGATGGTGCTAAAAAGGCTGAATTGGTGAAGTCTTTACATGAGAAGGCTCGAGTAAATATTGAAAAGAGGAACAAACAATATGCTGACAGGGCAAACAAAGGAAGGAAGAAGCTGGTGTTTGCGCCTGGAGATTGGGTTTGGGTGCACCTTCGGAAGGAGAGGTTTCCCAACCAACGAAAGTCTAAGTTAGATGCACGTGGAGATGGTCCATTCCAAGTCTTGGAACGCGTCAATGACAACGCCTACAAGATAGACTTACCAGGTGAGTATGGTGTTTCCGCTACCTTTAACGTTAGTGATTTGTCTCCTTTTGACATGGATGCAGATTTGAGGACAAATCTTTTTGAGGAAAGGGGGGATGATACGGATCCATCATCACTCGTCAGTGGATCGCAAGGAGGCATGGTGAACGACGAAGGAGATCCATTGGTGCTTCCTATTGGACCGATTACAAGGAGCCGTGCCAAGCGATATGGGGCAGCCATATCATTATTTGTTCAAGCCCAAATCACACAAGAACTGCATGATGTCGCATTCAACAAGTGTTGTGAGGAACTTGAAGGCATTCCTAGGCTTCTAATGTTGTTGGTGGCTCTTTAAGTGGAGGAAAGCACGCTGCTACAGTGCCCGTACCAATTAGTTTGACTTTGCTACAGTAAACTGCTACAGGTACTCAAACGCGCTACAGTGCTACAGTGCGAGTTTTAGCCCATTTGAACTTAGGCGTGTTTTGTGTGTTTTATGCTTTGTTAAACCTAGATTCCTTATTTAGTATAAATAGCTTGTCTTCCATGTAATAAGACAACTTTGATAAATTGAAAAAAACTTCATTTGTTCAAGCTTTGCTTGTTCCATTTGCTTAGAGTGACAGTGAGAGATTGCTTCCTCTAATTGCATCAAGAATTTAAGGTAAACTTATCAATTCGATTGTGGCGTTTATCTTGTTCTTTGCTTGATTATTGGTGTTACCGTTTCCTTATAAACGTGGGGTGCCATAGAGCGTTTAATCTCGATTATTGGTGTTTCCGTTTCATTATAAACGAGGGGTGCCATAGAGGCGAACTTACATCTCATCTTTTGATTCGATCCGTATCAATAATTTTGATATACCTCACCTAAATAATTTTTTAAATTGTTTTGCAATTTTTCTGGACAAATGAGAATTTAAAATTACTAATCATTTAATTTTGGTGTTATAATTATATTTTATGTTATTAATGTACGATTAATTTAAATAAAATAATTAATTATTTATATCTTGTATCCTGAATTTTGCACAATCTATTAATTGTGTCACCACCCGTTTTCATGAGCCCGATCGGCACTAGGATCCAAGTAAGCTTAAGGCCCCCGAGGCCCGTAGTAAACCTAAACTACCTCGTAGTAAGCCTAAACTACCAAACTCATACACGCCACACAAAAATTTTAGGAGCAGTAAGCCCATATAAATTTATATATATATATATAATACTCAAACAATACTGGCCCAATATCAATTATCTCAAGTAAAACATAGTTCAAGCCTAATAATAATACACCTCATTCATAATATGGGCTACTGATCCATATGTATTTAAATAAACAATAAGAATATTCATAGGTTAACACAACTGTTTAAAGACCAAATTAGAGATACACAAATCCTACAACTGCGGAGTTCAACAATAGTTGGAAGTAATAGAGTTATACATATAACAATACACAATTTAACTAATTGCAGAAATTAAGAATTTACTTTTATAGCCCTGCGGAGAAGATTGCAGAGCTTTAGTCGGTCGACGGGTTTCTGCTTCTTGACAAGTAAAAGAATAGTGAGTTTTATAACTCAATGAATAATAATAAATAATGCATATCACAAGCATTCATACGAAATGCACCCTAAGATACTTAAGTGAACACACAACCAGTCAATCATATGGCACAACATCAGCACTCACAAGTAATTTCACCTTCAAATAATCAAGCAAGTGGAAATTAGTTAGTGGCGCCACCGAAAACTCCGATGAGCCGTCCTTTCACATGGCCCTCCCTCTCAAACGTGTGCACCAAGGAGCCAATCCCCCATACCTGGCCGATCGGTCTATTCCTCACTTGACCACTCATCTCTCATATTTACTTTTTATATACTCTCTTTTCCTTTTCATATCAACAAGCGGCCACCTCGTGGTTTTTCCATATCATATAACATCAGGTGCACATGGGGGCGCCGATCTCCCCATACCTGCCGACGATATCGCAGACCATCCTCACAAACCCGTGGTGGCCCACTTCATCCTAATTCCATACAAACAAAACATAGCAGATTCACAGCACAAGTAATCAAGCAATTCATTGAATGAAATGCACCAAATCAATCTTAATGCTCAAACATATGTAATTATATATTAGTAGTACCATAATATATTTATGAGATACGTATAATAATATACGAATAATGTTATAATAATAAAAATGAATATTATATATATATATATATATATATATATATATATATATAATGTTTATAAAATGAATGTTATAAATGCAATAATGGTATGCACTATTTATTATTACTCACAGTGGTAGAGGAAAGAAGAAGCTCGAACTCAGATTCTGACCAGAAGGAGCAATAGACGGGTCCGAGCGATCTAAAGAATTTAAGAATACAAGTAAAGAAATGCATCAGACAAAGGACTAAATTTAAATGAAGAATTAAAGAATTAATCTAATAAATTATTTACTAATCTAATTGCTATAACTAGACTAGATATTGTCGAAATTTCAACAACATCTCCCTTAAAAATTGGACTATCCACCTGTTCAAAGAATCACAATTTCAATAAATTATAATTCAATCCACACAGCCCATCCATCGAACAATCAATTAAATCGAGTTCTCATCCGCCTTTAACCTCAACGTCACCACATAGCCACAATTTATAAATTGACACAGCCATTTATAACTTAAAACAATCCTCCAATTTATTACCATAATATTATCAATTCCTCTTTTCCCACATCAATAGAATCAACTTCTATAGCTAATTACCAAACAAATAAAATCTTTCATGAATATAAATATAAACAAATCGTCTACCAATAATCTTTATATGAAAGAAACTCATTTTTGTGTGAACCAACCAGATATTAAAAATTAAGATCCCATCAGATATTTAATATATACAATTTATCTTACTGAACTTATCAAAACTCAATTCATAATTTTTGATAATAATAATTTTAATAAAATTCTCCAAATTGAGCTACAGAATCCAAAACTAGTAGTGAAATCTAAACATTAATCCAATCTACTACAATCATTTCAACTAAAATCAACACTTGTGAATTCCACCTAAAAGAGTCAAGAAAAAATGGCTTACCCAGTTGCAAAACAGGCTGGAAATTGAAATTTTTTGGTTAAAATGGCCAGCATTGATGACAAAGCACGAACACAGTCGCTGCCGCCGCTGACTTGACTAGAAATGGGTGGAAAGGTGGTCGGAGGCACGTTGGAGGTGAGGTGAGGGTGTAGTCCGGCCAGTCCTTGGCTAGGCTCGTCGAAAAAACGAGGAGACAGCTGCAACGCAACTGTCCGATCGAGGCACGGTCCCAGCTTCTCCTGCGATGCTGCGTTCCGTCGTCACTGGAAAGTCGCGGACTAAGTGACTCGATGCGATTCCGATCGCAACTCTTCCTGCGACAGCCGCTCACACAAGAGACGAATGGAGAGAACGGAGAGAGGCGAGGTGGTTAATGATGCGGCAAGGAGGCGACTGTGAAGAGCTCAAGTGATCGGAAAAACGAGAGGGAGGGCTTCTAGAAGGTGTTTGGGTGGGTTTTTGGGGCTGATTTAGTACGATCCTGGTTTGGTTCAGTCCAAAACATGATTTTGTGTGGTTTTCGATTTTCCAATTGGTTTTCATTCGGGTTGTCAATTAAAGTGGGGTTGATTCAACTATTTAAATTATATATATACATTTAATTGGCTAAATAAATTCGTATGGTGTTAATTTATTAAAAGTTTTAAATGAAAAATTTTCAAAATAAAAATTCGGATTGTTTCAATATTAATGAAAATTGTCACTTTTAAATTTTATAGTGGAAGTAATCTAAAATATAATTTTACTCCTAAATTAATTAACAAATATCTTTAACTATTTTAAAGATTCATACATAAAGATTCAAAATTAAATTTAAATATTGAAATCCTTACAATGGAAATCCAGTTTTTGTAGAAGGCCTTCAATTAAAATTTTAAAATATTATTAAAATATTTTAAAAATGAAACAATATATTTTAATTTATACTGTGTAATGGAGAGAGAAGAAAATAAGACCTAAATTCATTTAGGTTTTGTTTATTTTTTATATAAATATAAATTTACATTTTTTTTTTGAATTTTTAAGTACTTTGTTTTAGTTTTCTTAAAATTTGCTTAAATACTTAAATTGGCAATAATGTGTAAGATTGGATTTGTACTGTAAAGATTTTTATTTTAGGGCTACTTTTAAAGTTGATATGTAAGCTGGAGATGTTTTTGTAATTAACCTTCTATATTACTGTTTTTCACGTAGCTGACAACACGCAGTTACCCTTTTAAAGTCAACGTACCAATAACTTAAGAAGTCTTTTAGCTATAGGGACAAACTTGTAATGTTAGAAATCTGATAACAAAACGATACATTGACGATGAGTTTATAAGGAGGACAAAATTATCACTGCACTGTTTCTATAAATAGTAAATAATGTTTAACTTATTTTTATTATTAATAAAATATATTATTTCAAATTAAATAATTTAGAATCTGTGGGTTTGTATTTTTTTTTAAATGGTGAATAAATTTTATAATAGACGTTATTAGTTAGAGAATTTATGAGATTTATTTTGAAAATTATTTAAGATATTATTGATAATATATTAAAAGTTATTGTAAATTTTAAAATATTGAATACTTGTTTAATATTAAAAAGAATTAGAAATTAAATTAATTTTCAATGTTTAATTTTTTTTAATAAAAAATTTTAAAAATATTAGATTCTAATGCATTGTATTAATTTTGATACATATGGGCAATATATTTTAAAAGGTTATTTAGTTTATTCTTATTCAAATGTATTTAATTTTTAGTGTTTCAAATTTTCAATTTCAAAATTTATAAAATTTATAAACTTTCAATTTTTTTATAGTAACATTAAAAGAAGAATAAGAAAAATGAGATAATTGAGTAATAATGAAATATAAAATATTAGTATTTTGTTTTCGTGTTATTGATTAATCTCCAAATGAATAAAAATATAAAATATAGAGGATATGTGAAATTTTATACATCCATTAATGGTTTATTCCCTAATTTTTTAAATCAATATAATAAAAAATTATCATAATTTAAAATTATAAAATAAAATGATCAAAAAAATCCCTTTGCTTATCGGCATAGTATTGAAAGAATTCTTATAGTATACATATTTTAAATTTAACATCTTAATCTAGTAAGTAAAGAAAATTCCTAAAAAATTAGATTATTGGTTGTTATTCTCTCTTTAAAATTAGCAAAAAACTGGCACTTAAAAATTTAAATAACAAAATATTTTTAAGAATTAAGAAAAAACAATTAAACTATAAATAGAATAAATATAAAAAATTTATTTAAACAAAATAATCTAGTAGCTAAATTTTAGAGCACGGACATGAATTTTTTTATCTAGAGTAATGATGAGTAAAAGGTGTACAGTTATCATTTTAACAATAATAAAAGAGTAAAATTGTCAAAAAAAAACCAAAATAACTGTGGTGAACACTGAATTTGATTTTTGTTTTAGTATATATATATATAATATATTTCCTTTTTTTTTTGAAAAAAATATATTTCTTTTTCCTACAAACCATATTGTGAACATTTTATTTTCCTTTTTTTTTTTTTTTTAAAAAAAAAGATGGCATAACTACAAAGACAAGGAAACACAAATTATTGCAACCATTTTTCTAAAGGATCTTTTCGATTAGATAAAAGAAAAGATCATTCGAATATCGAATATTTCGAGATTAGAATCTGGAGATCTAACAGAATCTATTATAAAGATCCCAACTTGTTAGGAACCGAATCTCGCACTTCCCTTCCCTTCCCTTCCTTTCCTTTCAAAATCCAATACTTGCCGTTTTATAGAATCCACTTTTAGAGTGTTTGTTTGCGCTGATACTCATGGCCATTGAGATGTCTGAGATTGAGGCTACAGCGGCGAAATTAAAAATGCCGGCAGCGCCGGGGACTGATACGGAGGAAGAACAATGTCCGGTCAAACAAGTGGAGTTAACGGTCCCAAAAACCGACGATCCAACTCTGCCTGTTCTTACATTCAGAATGTGGGTTTTGGGTCTTGCTTCGTGTATAATTTTGAGTGTTGTGAATCAGTTCTTCTGGTATCGGTCACAGCCAATGTTTGTATCGGCGATTTCAGCCCAGATTGCGGTGGTGCCACTGGGCCATTTAATGGCGAGAACGCTGACTCGGCGAGTGTTTTTAAACGGAAGAAAATGGGAATTTACTTTGAATCCAGGTCCTTTTAACGTAAAAGAACATGTTCTTATTACTATATTTGCTAATTCAGGAGCTGGAACTGTTTATGCGACTCATATTCTGAGTGCTGTTAAGTTGTTGTATAGAAGGAAACTCACTTTCCTTCCTGCTTTCATCGTTATGGTCACTACTCAGGTTATTTTATTTGTTATTATCAGCAGTAGTATTTTACATTACAAAGAGAATGTAAATCACTTCCTTTCAGACTGTTTTGAAAAGTGGGTTTTGAATCCTTTTTCGAGAAAATTGTTTTTAGAAATTCCATTGAAATTTTATAATACTATAATATGATTTAATCAGGTTGCTGATTGGATGGCCAAAAGGTGTTTGGCTTTGTCTAACGTTCCAACAAACAAGTAAATCAATAAAAAATATAGATATTCAGGTATAAATCTAACTTTTGAGTTGGTATTCTTTTCAATTAACGGTAGGTGCTGGGTTTTGGCTGGGCTGGACTATTCCGAAAATACCTAGTAGAGCCAGGGGAAATGTGGTGGCCTAGCAATCTGGTTCAGGTCTCATTGTTCAGGTATATACTATTATATTATCATTATATATATATATATATATATATATATATATATATATATATATATATATATATATATATATATATATATATATTTCATATATGTATATGCAGGCCAAAAAAAAAAAAAAAAAGAAAAAGATATCTCTTATTTTTACTTCGATTTGCACGTACTTATATCTTAACATTCTATGAATAAACCCTCATTCTAAGTTCTTATATTTATTTCGTTGAGACTTGAACTCAACTCTTATGTTGTTTCTTCAGTGCTCTCCATGAGAAAGGGAAAAGACCGAAAGGCAAAGTAACTCGAACTCAGTTCTTTCTTATAGTCCTTGTTTGCAGCTTTGCTTACTATATCTTTCCTGGGTATCTCATGACCATTTTAACGTCATTCTCATGGGTATGTTGGCTTGCTCCCAAGTCTATTTTCGTTCAGCAACTTGGTTCAGGCTTGAATGGCCTTGGAATTGGAGCTCTTGGGTTTGATTGGTCTACAGTTTCTGCATTTCTCGGTAGTCCACTGGCTAGCCCGTGGTTTGCTACAGCTAATGTTGCCGTTGGATTCTTTCTAGTCATGTATGTGATGACTCCTATCACTTATTGGCTTGACGTCTACAAAGCCAAGACCTTCCCATTGTTTTCGAATGATCTTTTTAAAGGAGATGGTCAATTTTATGACATCAAGAGTATTGTGGATTCTCAGTTTCATCTTGATAGAAAAGCTTATGCAATTAATGG
The DNA here is from genome assembly GCF_041381405.1 of Jatropha curcas. Taxonomy (NCBI): domain Eukaryota; kingdom Viridiplantae; phylum Streptophyta; class Magnoliopsida; order Malpighiales; family Euphorbiaceae; genus Jatropha; species Jatropha curcas. The sequence continues at coordinate 10,650,027 of NC_143155.1, forward strand.
GCCTGTGCATCTCAGCACTTTCTTTGCTATGACTTATGGCGCTGGATTTGCAGCACTTTCTTCTACCTTTGTGCATGTGCTACTCTTTCATGGAAGGTAAGCTCAATTATTCCAAGTTTATATAATGCTAGAACAATATAATGTTTATAAGGTTTCTAAATTTATATTTAAGCAATTACTTTTCTTAATAACATTTATAATTGGACTTTTATTGATATGTTAATGAGTTAAAAGGAAATATGTTTTTATTGACTAAATTCTTAATATGTGTATTTTGTCAAACTATACAAATAAAATGGAACGGAGAAAGTATTTGATTTTGACTCACCAGTTGTAATCTATTTATTAACTCACATCATGTTTAAATGCTAGTTATGAATTTAAGCTCACTTGGATTTTACAAGTTGTGACGAGAGATTAACAAATCTTCCTCTATTTGTGATGGTTATTAAGTTGAGTTGAGTTTTAGTATTTTGAGAAACCTACTTGGCAGGGAGTATACCTCAACAAATAAGATGCTTTGATTCTGAGTGGCAAGCCTCATAAAAATGAACTATATATCATACACGATTTTATAAATTTGAGCTATTTGGGCTTTGATTGGATATTAGCAACTTTACCTCAAAATGGTCATTGTTAATAAGCTCGAGTGTTTTGAGCATGTCTTATATGCATCGACGACTTGATTCATCTTGATTACACCCTTGTTCTTGGACTCAAACGCCTATAGCAAATTAGCAGCCTGCCCCTTTAATATGCGAAGGCAACCTCATTTCTCTTGATTTTACACCTGTTAGTTGATGGATGCAGTGACATATGGAAGCAAAGCAAGAGGGTGTTCGGAGGGAAAAGGAATATTGATATACACACAAGGCTTATGCAGAAATATAAATCGGTACCCTCATGGTGGTTTCTTGTAATCCTTGTAACAAACATTGCTTTTGTAGTCTTCACTTGTGAGTTTTACAATGACACACTTCAATTGCATTGGTGGGGTGTTTTGCTTGCTTGTGCCATTGCTTTATTCTTCACCCTTCCAATCGGGATTATTGCGGCAACCACAAACCAGGTAAAAGAAAAAGAGCCAACACCTTTTAATGCTAGTTTTTAACATCTAAAGGAATATAATTGCATACGTTTCTGTTTCTGTTTCTGCTGTAAATTATCACAGGCACCAGGCTTGAACATCATTACAGAATACATAATTGGATATATGTACCCAGAACGTCCAGTCGCTAATATGTGTTTCAAGGTGTACGGATATATCAGCATGACTCAAGCTCTAAATTTCTTACAGGACTTTAAGCTCGGCCACTACATGAAGATTCCGCCGAGGATCATGTTCATGGCTCAGGTCAGCTTCTTCTTTCTTCTTTTCTTTTTTCTTCCCTTAAGGCTGTGAATGTATTTTAATTAAAGTCTCAATGTCAAAACTTGGTTAAGAATGTTTATTCATGAATCGCAGGTTGTAGGAACATTCGTATCGGTGTTTGTATACCAAGTAACTGCATGGGGAATGATGGAAGCCGTCCCCAATCTTTGTGATAAAAGAAAGTTGCCGCAGAACAGTCCATGGAAATGTCCGATGGATGCAGTATTCTTTGATGCCTCTGTGATATGGGGGCTAGTCGGTCCTCGAAGAATTTTTGGAAACCTTGGTGAATATGGAATGGTGAATTGGTTCTTTGCTGGAGGAGCTATAGCCCCTTTCTTAGTCTGGCTTGTCCATAAAACTTTCCCAAGTCAGAAATGGATTCGCCATATCCACATGCCTGTGCTTATAGGTTCTACATCAATGATGCCCCCCGCTTCTGCTGTGAACTACACTAGTTGGGTAGTTGTTGGATTCCTCTCCGGCTTCGTCCTTTTCCGGTACCGTCCATTACTATGGAAGCGCTATAATTACGTTCTCTCTGGCGGACTTGATGCTGGGACGGCCTTTAAGACAATGTTGATATTTTTAAGTTTAAGCTACTGGAATGTGAAACTGGATTGGTGGGGAAGCAGCCAAGACAACCAAGAAGGTTGCCCCTTGTCTACTTGTCCAACAGCCAAAGGGGTCATAGCAGAGGGCTGCCCAGTTTTCTAATCTATTTCCAGCTATCTTTTTCAATCTGTAAATATTTTCGTAGGATACTTCTAATGCCTACGTTTTGGTCTAAATGGGTTTCGTATTTTCATATTTAGTATAAAATGAAAAATTTGCATCTCGCCCCAATAAAATTTCCGTAGCTATTCATATTAAAGCATATTCTTTTCTGTTTTTTTTTTTTTTAAAAAAAACATTCTTTTTTTATCGATTTTAATAATATTATTATAGTCAAAAAAACTTTATATAATCCAGAACTAAATTCAAACCAACAGACTCATTTTATACACCAAAAACATATTCAATTATACCAAGTGAAAAACCTAATTGAATCAACTAAAAAACAAGAGGATTGATTTGAAATGAAAATTGCTTAAGATAAAAAAACTGCAATCAAAACGAATCCCCCGGAGTCTCTAAAATTTAAATTCAAGCCATGAAGGAAACCAACCTGATTTAAAACCGTATGTGATACTTGCAAATTTTACATGCGAACTCATCAAACCAAAGATGCAAAGATGCTAAATACAAGTAACATCAAACTTCCAATAAACGTAGATGCACTCCATGCACAAAAAGGGACTAATGCATCTACACCTTTCTTAGCAATCCTCAACATTCATCTATTTCAAGTATACAAGTCATGTTCATGTCATTCAAAAGTTTAGATTCTAACATTGAATGCAAAGATGGAAAGAATGCAAAATTATGAAGTTGTAGGATCATGTCCAAAATTTTAGAGTATAAATGTATATAAGAAAAGTCTAAGAATTTAATTCAAAGCTTCTAATCTAAGATAGGTGATTTAAAGAGTAATCATGCATTCCAAGTATTTAAGCATATATATATATATATATATATAAAAACAGCGCAGTTTGCATTGTATAAAAGTTTAAGCCTCTGATATTGCCAAGTATGAGTAGGACAATAATTATTTAGCATGGTTATAAGAAGATAAAGTGTAATGATAGCAATTATAAGAAAATAAATTGTTTTATATTTTTAGATAATGTATTTATCATGATAATATCTATTAGTTACATCCCATCAAGATAATGTATTAAATTAAATTAAATTAAAATACAAACAACCCAAGCCATAAAATAAGAAATATTTAATTTCTTATTTTAATGATTACCTTGGTGTGTGAGGTAGTTTTATATACTAGGAGCTAGGTTGAACGGACATGGGGTACGAGATACGTACAAGATATATGTTAATAAATAAATAATCATTTATAATAAATAAAAAACATAAAATAAAAAAACTTAATGTTTTATTTAATACAATTAGTTTAAATTAAAATTAAATTAAAATGCATATAACCCAAATTATAAAATAAAAATATTTAATTTCTTATTTTAATGATTAGCTTGACGTATGAGGTAATTTTATATACCTGAAGTTAGGTTGTACAGATACAGGACAAAAGATACAAGAACGTATGAGATATGATAATAAATAAACAATCATTTATAATAAATAATAAACATAAAATAAACAATACTTAATTTCTTTTTTCAATATAATTAGTTAAACTCTCAAAATTATTATTACTATTGAAAAATCTATATCTATCTATATAATATATAAAAGCAGGGTAGTTTATTTTATGAAAGCCAAGTGTAAGTAGCACAGTTTGCCACTTAGCATTATTTTGGATTATAGAATGACGGATGTTAGAATTCACACAATTTAGCATAATTGTAAAAATTGTAAAAAGATCAGTTATTTTATATTTTCAAATAATCCTTCTATCAAGATAATATCTATAAAAAAGATTACTCTAGCATTTAATATATTAATATAAATTTATTTCTTCTTATAAAACAATTTATAAGCTATCCACACACTTAAAAAAAGTGTAAATAAACAATACATTACTATCAAATAAACAATATATAAGCAATTTAAAAAATATAAATTGGAACATACATGATACGATAATTTTTAAAAAAGTAGGACATCCACACGCTTAAGACACACTATATTAAGTAATACATTAATATTTCAAATAAATAAATAAAATTTATAATAAATTACAAATATAAAATAAAAAAACTTATATTCTTATTTCAATGACACAAAAAATATTTAAAAACACTTCATTTTTATTGACAATAAATAAATAAATCTTGGTTGATTAGCTTGGTGTATAGTTAGTCTCATATACTAGGAGCTGAATTGCACGGAAACTCAATACGAGATACGGAACGTACGCTACACGATAAATTTTAAAAAAGGTAGGATATTTATTCGGTTAAAACACACTACACTAAATAAGTAATACATTAATATTGCAAACAGATAAACAATAATTTACAATAAACATAAAACAAAAAAAACACTAAATTTCTTATTTCAACGACACAAAAGCAAATTAAAAAAAAACACTTCGTTTTTATTGGTAATAAAAAAATCTTAGTGATTAGCTTGGTGTATGGAGTAGTCCCATATACCAGGAGCTCGATTGTACAAACACAGGACACGAGATACAAGAACGTGCAAGATACGATAATTTTTAAAAAAGATAGGAGATCCACATGCTTAAGACACAGTACACTAAATAAGTAATACATTAATATTTCAAATAAATAAACAATTTTTTTATAATAAATTATAAACACAAAATAAAAAAATTAATTTCTTATTTCAATGCACAAAAATAAATCAAAAAATTAATTCATTTTTTATTGGTAATAAAAAAACCTTAGTTGATTAGCTTGATATATGAGTAGTCTCATATACCAAGAACTATATTACATGGAAACGGGATACGACAATTTTTGAAAATGGTAGAACATCCTCACGCTTAGGACATAGTATACTAAATAAGTAATACATTAATATTTCAAATAAATAAACAATCATTTATAATAAATCATAAACATAAAATAAAAGATACTCAATTACTGATTTCAATAACACAAAAGTTAATTAAAAAAAACATTTCATTTTTATTGGTACTAAAAAAAAACCTCGATTGATTAGCTTGATGTACGAAGTAGTTTCATATACCAGGAGCTAGGTTGCATAGATACGGGACACGAGATACAGAAACGTACGAATACAACAATTTGTAAAAAATAAGACATCCATATGCTTAGGACACACTATACTAAATAAGTAATATATTAATTTTTCAAATAAATAAACAATCATTTATAATAAATCATAAGCATAAAATAAAAAAAAATACTTAATTTCTTATTTCAATATAATTAGTGAAATTCTCAAAATTATTATTACTATTAAAAAATATATTAATAGTGTGTATATATTTTTTTATGTAGGTCATATCACGCATGACTTTTGCTATTGCATACCTTACGCAAAGTTTCGCATGATATTTAAGAAGACATATCTTAGTATTATAACTTTCAGCATATTTCAACAAGATAAAATTTATCATTTTATTATATAATTTTACTATTTTTCAATGATGTTATAAAATACTATTTCATATTTTAATATTACCCTGCGCATCGTGCGGATTATAAATGAAAAAAAGCAATTACATTTTCAGATAATATCGTATAGGAGGAAAAAAAATTAAATTAATATTAATAAGCAAAAACTATATTTTTTTTTTTGAAAATAAGAAAGGAATATAAGGAAAAAGAATTCCGATAATGTTTTCTTCAAATTAGAAAGAAAATAAAAAACTATAAAAATAAATTTATAGAGAAAAATTAATTTTATTTTGCTTTTACATCCAAATAAATAAATAAATAAAATTTTTCCGAAAAAAAATTTAGTCCCTTCCTATTTTTTCTAATTATTCATTAATAAAAAAAGATACAAAAATAAATTTAAAAAAACACTTCATCATGTGATACAGGAATGTACGTGATTCTATAATTTTTAAAAGAGCAGGAGATCCACACGCTTAGAACACACTACACTAAATAATTATAATACATTAATATTTCAAATAAATAAACAATCATTTATAATAAATCATAAACATAAAACAAAAAAAAAAACTTAATTTCTTATTTCAATATAATTAGTTAAATTCTCAAAATTATTATCACTATTGAAAAATACATTAATAGTATGTGTGCATATTTTTATATAGGTCATACTAGGGGTGTCAAAATGGGTCACGACACGCGAATATGATTTGCCTAACACGCGAAATAAATGGGTTTAGGGTTGAGGTTAAATGAGTTCATGTCATAAATGAGTCACCCATTTATGACACGAATATAAACACGTTGTGTTGCAGGTTGAAACGCAGGTTAAGTGAGTGACCCGTTTATTTAAGAGTAAAGAGGTAATTTTAGTGTTAGATATAAATACTCCAACTAAAACCCATTTAAATTTGATTGTTGTATTACTTTTTTAATTTTAATTAAGAATCTTGAAGAATTTATGCATTTTACATGTGAAATTTTATTTTTAAATATGATTGGAGTTAAATAGGTTAAAAGTTAAAAATACTATAAGCAGGTTAAGTGGATCGCATATAGGTAAACACATCCACTTAATCTATTTATGATATTAAACGGGTTACACGAGTTGTATATAGGTCAACACGACCCACTTAACCTATTTATGATATTAAACGGGTTAAACATGTCGTGTCCATGTCAACTGTCTAATTTTTATGTTGTATTTGTGTCGAAGTTATAAAAAATTATTTCATCCTTTTATATTGCTCCGTGCATCGTGCGGGTTCTAACACTAGTTTATTTAAAACTGAATTAAATATGCAGCTAATCTAATTTAATTCAATTTAATGAAATCTAGTTAGTAATGCTATTATTTTCTTTTCTAAGTTAAAATGGACATTAATTAATTCTAAGCTAAGTGAACAAGCAATTTAATTAATTCTAAGTTTAATCATGCAATTCTAAATTAATCATGTAATTAATTAAGTCAAATCAATTCTACTTTAATTAAATTCCAAATTAATCATGCTTTGGTTAAATTAAGCTCTAAATCAATCCTATGCAATTAAACCTAGCTTAATTAATTAATTCTAAGTGATCATGCATTTACTTAATTTAAATTTTAACTAACTAAACCTAAATAATCATGTATTTAATTCTAAACTTAGGGGGTGTAAATTGGTTTGAAATATATGAATCCAAATCGAAATTCCAAATTGAATTTAAATTTGAAATTAAAATTTGAAATGTGAAATTTAAAATGGAATGTATTTTTTAAAATATTGATATATGGAATATGAAATGAAAAAGTAATAGAAAATTCCAAATTCCGATCCATATACCTAGGCATGGCCGGTTCAATGAACCGTCGGTTTCGGTTCATTGAACCGCCGGTTCGAGATGTTTAAAATTTTGAACCGGAACCGACCCTTGAACCTCCGGTTCCGGTCCGGTTCCGGTTCCGGCACGGTTCCGGCGAACCGACGGTTCAAATTACGGTTCCGATTCGGTTCCGACATTACGCAAATTTAAAAAAAAATAATAAAATTTTGATTTCGAATTCATGAATAAATAATAGTTTTAAAATGTTTAAATTTTATTAACTAAATAAATTATTATAAAATTTTAAAACAAAAACTTCTATTAACTTAGAAATATTATTACATTAAATTTACAAATTTTGCTAACTCAATAATATAGAAAATTATAATTTTTTTTTATTTTGGGCTTGAATTAAATTAAAATTGAAAAATTTTAATTTAATTACCTACGTATCCTCTTGAAAATTATAGAAAATCAAAGCTCACGTAGTTCTTTTTTTTTTATTTCATTGGAAAATAACCTCCTAATTATTACAATTAATTTTAGTCATCGGCGCCACTAGTCTTCGTTAATGAGTCGGAATCATCATCATCGCTTGAATTTTGCTGGTCTTGAGTTCTCAACGCCGTTCTAGTCCAATCGTCAACACACTCTTACATTTCCACATTATTGAGAGTCGGAATCATCATCATCGCATATTCTTTTTTACAATAATTACATCGAACCGCATTGATTTCTCTATTATCTTGAACAATTTTTGCAAAGTGCTTCTTAAACATATCTGATTTTGGTGGTTTACCTATTGAAATATTAGGAGACATTGCTTCTTGTGGTGAAAAATCAATCAATGGATCGTTTGAATCAATTTATTCTACGCTTTGAGCAACTCGCTTTCCCTTGGAGCTTTGTAATTGTGTGCCATAATTTTAAATGGAATTATGGAAAAAAATGAATAAATGGAATATGAAATTAATGGAATTTAGAATTGGATTTATGAAAATAAAGCAATATTAAGAAGAGGAGAGATAGGATATAATTGATTGTGAAAAAAAATAATCAACTCATCATATTTATACATATTTTTCATTTATGTAGTTTTCCAAATTGTCCCTTATAACAGAAAAAAAACAATTATATTTTTGAATAATTTAGTAAATTATAATAAATGAATAAAATTTATTTACCAAAACTAAAAAAATTAAATGTTATTGACAATGACACCTGCTAGCCGTTTGAACCTTGAAAAAAATTGTGTAAAACAAAAGGTTCAACGGCTAGTGAAGATATTTTTTCATAAATGATAATATTTTATAAAAGGTTCAATGATGATGTTTTTTTATAAATGATGATGTTTTATAAAAGGTTTAATGATGATGTTTTTTTCACTACTTTTTATAAATTAAGTATTATTACATCAAATAATTTTGTTTGTGAATCCGGTTCGAACCGGACCGAAACCGCCGGTTAACCGCCGGTTCCGGGCCGGTTCAGGTTCATTTTTTAACATTCACATGAACCTTAACCGGCCCTTGAACCGCCGGTTTCGGTTCAAAATTTTAAACCGCGGTTTCGGTCCGGTTTCGGTCCGTCTACAGTACGGTTCGGTTTCGGTTCGATTTCGGTTAGAACCGAACCGGTGGCCATGCCTACATATACCGAAACTTTATATTTTTTTATTTTTTAGTTTTAATTTTATATTTTAATAATAAAATATTGAACTTGAGTAAAATGTTTTTAAAATTTAATATCAAAGAAACTCTTATTTCATTCTAAACCTATACACTTTATTGAAATGCTTTGATCATAATAATCATTAATATAGGCTTGAATATCCAAGAGTTAAAATAAAAATGAAGCATGCTTTTTCATCTTTATCTTTATTATCGATCTTCTTGAGCATTGTCAAGTGACAAGGAAAAAGTATTATTTTTTTTGTGCTTGACAAGAATTTTTTTATAATAATCAACTTTGAAAAATTTCTACAATTTATTTATATGAATTGCTCACTTATCTATTTTTTACTTTTAATTCTCACTTCTCTTTCTAATTTCTTATTTTTGAATTTTATTATATTTTTTTCATGGTTGTACTTCATATTTTCTGTATTTGTTATTACTTCATTACTCATTAAATGGAAAGTTGTCGAGTGAAAGTATATACCCTCATTCCTCATCTATATGCTTGATTTATTGTCTTATTGCAATTTAATTGTGTTTTTTAATATCTATATCTAATTTTAAATAATTATATTGACTATTTTTATTAAATTTAAAATTTATATCTTATAATATATCATAATAGATTAGATTTTATATTTGTAGTTGAGAAATGTGGAATTACTAAATTTTCATATAATAGTATGGAATATTTTGAAGTGGAATCAGAATGAGGGTCATTTCATTCCATACTGTCTCAATTGCACCTTTATCTAAGCTAATAAATATTAAATTCAATTAATTATAACTAGGCATTTAATTAATTAAATCTAGGCTAAATTAAACATGAAACCTAAATATGGGGCCTTACCTCTTGTAGCATGCTTTCACAGTATGGAGGCTACCACTTCATAATTTTCACTATAAAAAAGTATATCAGAGGACATTCAAAATTGTATCTTAATTAATAAAATTGTCTCCAATTCTTTTGGGAACAACTAGCATCATCCCTTGTGATCGTCCTCTTAACAAGCGTACCATATTTTATAGGGAACGATTTTTCATAAATCGGTCCATTTTTCTAGTGGATGATAATTATCCCAATTTAAGAGTCATATACTGTCCTTCTAATTTTAAATAATAATTGTCTTCAAAAGACAATTACATAGACTATGAAAATTGTATAAAAAAATATGGACAATATTTATTCCTCCTATATGGGACGTCAGTCATCCCTAAATTTGTTCTAACTAGGAGAGAAAAGCTACGCCCTAGCTCCAACCACTAGAGTAAAGCCAATTCCACCCTATAATGGGGATTTTCCAGGAGGAAACCCATCCTAGGATTTCCTTTAAGCGAGCACGCTTAACTTAAGAGTTTTTTCAACTCTCCAAATCATTCCACCAAACGGCGCCTTTGATGATTAGTTTCCCCAGGTTTTAATATATGACATACTTGTTATGAGTATAGGAGACGAAAGTTATCCCCTTCATATGGGACATCAGTCTCCCCAAAATTAATGATAATAATTGTCCTTAGTATATGAGACGTAAGTTGCATCCCCCTACATATAGGACGTCAGTCGTCTCCAAAATTGATGATAATAATTGTCCTTAATATACGAGACGTAAGTTATATCCCCCTACATAAGACGTCAGTCGTCCCCAAAATTTATGACAATACTTGTTATTAATACAAGAGACAGAAGATATCTCATCTCTCATATTGGACATCAATCATTCTCAAAATTAACGACAACACTTGTCCTTAGTATCAGAGACGTAAATTGTACTTTATTATTGGTGCAATTGTTATCCCAATTTCTATTTAAAATATGAGTAAGATATTGTAATAAACTCAAATTATCCCCTTTGTGTCTTATTATCGTAAAAAGGGACAATTTTAGAATTGTTTCCTAATTCCACAAGGTTATGAATTTTAGGGAGAAATAATATTCATTATCCCTAATTCTTATCCCCTTTTATCACTTTCTGGTAGTGTGTTTCATCTCACGCTTCAAATTCTTCAACTCGAAGGGTCCTTAAAGGACTCGAAAATGGACACTAAAACCCTTAGACTATTGGGCCTCCCACCTAGATGGGAATCCTCTTTTGATCACTCACTTTTTAGGAGCTAAGGCCCATTTGGGGTTACTTAGGCTTGGTTTATTTTCGGAAAATAACTTGCAGGAAAATATTTTTCATGAAAAATATTTTATAGGAAAACACATTATTTTCCGACGTTTGACTTTACATAAAACATTCTTAAAAAATATTTTTCAACATTTGATATAACATTTAAAAATTTAATTTTCCATCATATAAATAATGCATTTACACCTTCTACATTATTTATAAGCAATCTATATTAAAGATAAATTTAATAATTAGATTTTCTATTTAAAATGTATTCTCATAGTATAAATACTATAATGATGATTAATTTACTCTAATAATGTGATTTAATTTTTTAATTAAATTATTTAACAAGTATATCATGTTAAGATAATTTAACAATGTATAAGTACTATAATTACTTTAAAATATATGGCTAAAATATACATTTTAAATGGTATGAACTTTAACATATTTTAAAAAATATATTGTTAAAATAATCATGTTGCAAAAGGTATCATGTAAAATATATTTTAAATGGTATGGACCTATCAAAAAATTATTTTAAACATTTCCTCCAAAGAAAAAACACTTGACACATTTTTGACACTTTGAAAGAGACTGTGGATAAAAGGGTAAGTCATTTTCCTTACTTGCTAACTTATTTTCCATTGACTAACAACTTATTTTCTTTTGACTTATTTTCTTTTAATGGTCAAAATAAAAAAAAATTATAAAAAATATTTTCCCATGTAAATTATTTTACAGAAGCAAATGGAGCCTTATATTGCTCCACTAATGGAATAGCCAAACTTATGTGAAAAATGAGTTTTTTAGGGGGGTATTTATAGGCAAAGGTGGTAGTTGGGTGTTCAAAATTAAGAAATGTGCGATAGAGAGTGTGAAACTCCACTATTGGGCAATTTTGGGGGTCTAGCCGGCGACCAACCCAATTGGCCAGCGAGAATGCTGGCTTTTGGCTCAGTTTGTTTTTTCATTTGTTTGGCCAGTTCGAAGCTCGTTTCAACTCCAATTTTTGCCCGTAACATACTGTGAAAAACTCGTTCAGTCTAGTTTCCATTGGGATTGACCTTGTCTTGAAAGTTGTACTGTGGTGAGAGTTATGACTAAACCAATATGATTTGCTTGTATGTTTTGCACTGTTTTTTTATTTGTCTGGTTCAGGTCTAGTTTGATTGATTTTTTTACTTTACCTCGAATGTTCGACTATGAACGAGTATGAAAAATAGGTGTTGATATAGTATCCTATAATTTGAGTACTCAACAAGTACCATCATAGTTTTATATATTTGTAGCATTTAATGTGCAAGCAATTTGTCTCCAAAATGCAAGTAGGTTTGTAACACATCATCCAAATTCTTAAAATCAAGGTTTAGAAGGGGAATTATCAAATATTAAACAATTATTCAATTCATTATCAATCATCAAGAAAATTTTCATATATAATAGGTAATGATTGGCATTAAGGAACAATTAGGTTATATCATCTTACTTCATATAGATTTTCAAGTTTTATAACCCAAATTTAAACTTATTGTCTAAGTTCTTAATTTTTTGATAATAGGATGAACAATTTAGTTTAATTTGCAACACATCAGTTTAACCATAAATCGAAGCCAATTCTGCTAAATTATCCACAAAATGTTGAGATAAATATCTTAAGTGACCACCACAGCCGTTAGAGATTAAACCTAACAACAAGTAAGGCTGAGTCTAGAAAACCAATTTAAAGTATTTAATCTCATATCATAAGTTTTAGTGAAGTAGTGACCTATATCTATTATTAGACCTACAACTTCGTTTAAACTAACTTTAAGTTACCTGTATTTATTTTGAGGCTTTTCCTACCATATAGAATTAAGGAAATCTGTATGAATCAAAACTTTTTTTATTATATAGCAAGTCATGGTAACTTACTAGCAACTAGCTTAGTTTTATGCTTTTCTTTTCTTTTAAGATTATATATATATATATATATATATATATATATATAAAATAAAAATAACTATTATCAACATAGATAATATAAATTCTAGTTGCAAAACTTATCAAAATACATTGTGTACAAAGTCTAACTTCCGATTCATAAATTCGTTTTATGTAATATAAATTAAAACATTATTTCAAAAATTTAAACTAAAATTCTAAAAGTAAATGATATAAAATTTCATTTATGAAAATTATAAAAAAATTTAGAATAAAATGAGACCAATTCAAGTTAAATGTAAAAGCTATGTAAATAAACATTTTTATAGCTAAACATATAATATGGGTTATTTCTAAAAATAAAAAAATATATAAGTAAAATATTGGGCAAAAACTAGGTTAATTTGAGTTATAAATTAGAAGTAAAAAAGTATTAGTATGTCTTTGATATATATAATTAGACATTATATATTAAATAAAAAATAAGTAAATCATATATAATATAAATTTCGGCTGGAATAATTATAAAATAAATTTACAACAAAAATTAGATTCATGCAAAAATTATAATATCATAAATTTATTAATATTCATAAAATATATTTTCTATGATTTGACCGACTAATTTGGCATTTTAAATTAATTAAATAGATGTGACATTAGTTGACATATAAGTAAATGATATAAGAACTAGTTATAAATAATAGAAAAATTAGATTAATATTAGAAATACATGAAAAGATATAAATAAAAATAACCGGAGATTTGTGGATGCAGATTCCCAGTGAAGTCGCCAATCTGTTTTCTCCCAAAGGAGATCCCATAACCCCGGAAGGGACCTTGGAAAACTTTTGAAACTTTTTTTTATTGTTGAAAATGGTGATAAAACCTTTTGGGAATGCGATGCCGATAAATCGGGTCTTATAAAATATTTGAGTCGCCACCCATTATTTCGGCAATGAGACCGTTTCCAATTTTATAAAAGTGACTTCATTTAACCCAATTTTATTTAAGGCCAATTATTTTAAAAGACTGGTCAGGCGTACCAAGTACGATTCTAGGTAAGGGAATTGGGTACACCAGCCCGTTGGAAGCCGACGCCCGGAAAATCGGCCTCTTTTAACCTACAATTTCTAATTTGTTTTATTTTAGGAAAGCCAATTTATTTAATTAAACCCAACCCGAATAAATCGAACCGAGCTCCTATGTGGAAAATTAATTAATCGTCCTAAATAGGTCCATTCATTGCATTCATAACCATTTATAATCACATCCATCATCCACCCATAGCAAAAATAATTAAAAGACCCGCTCTTGCCTTATGGTTAAAGGCGGGCCACAAACCGGATTTAAAATACAACTTAAACAATATAGATTCCATAAGTCCTAAAATCTCAAAATCATATATAATAGTAAATTAACTTGTTTGATTTGATTAGAACATAATCTGCCCATTATTGGTCATTTCTTGAATTAAACATTAAACATCTATTTAATTACACGAAATTAAAATAAAATAAAAATAAAAATATTATTCTAGAACCCTAGAACAGTTGCGTGACGGAACTTCTAGTTGCGTGACGCATCTGTTCGTGACCTTATCAAAATTCTCAGATTCATCAGTTATTTATTTAAAACATAATATTAAATAAAAAAATAAAAACGAAATAAAAATTGCGCACACGAACAGTTCCGTCACGTAGGTGGTCCAGGCAAAGTCAACTTCTTTTGGACATGAACAGTTGCGTCACGCAGGTAGTAGCTGCGTGACGCAGCTGCTCTGGTCCATAACTACCTTTCAAACTACCCTTTTTACGTGTTCTTTTTATCAACAGTTTGTTTAATATTACTCAGAAATGTCCAATAACGGGCAGAATATTACTTAATCAATACCAAACTAACCAAATACTAATAAAACAAGATATTTAACAAATAAACAACTAAGAATAAAGAGGAGGGTTTAGATGGTTACCTAACCCTCAGATTTGAGGATTGCATGCGGTTTAAATGATTTAGGAATAGAGCTTCACGATCCCAGAAGTGTTCTTTACCAAGTTTTAACAATAAAAACTTTCTTTTCTTTTCTTTTCTCTTTTTCTCTCTTTTTTTTGTGACTTTTTGTTTTGTGTTTCAATCTATTATCTCTAATGGCTTGATCTTCTTCAAGGTAACTCACTGGAGTTCCTGGAGAAAACCCTAGCCGCACTAAGCTCTTAAAATTTCTTTAAGTCCAAAATGCAAAAAGTCCCGTTTAAAACACAAAAATGTTGTATTTATATGGGTAGGGCAACAAAACAAAGCTGCGTGATGGACCCGAGAGCTGCGTGACGCAGCTCACTTTTCGTACAGTTGTCGCGTATCCACACAAAAAGCAAAAACAGTTACAGGGCTTGTCCTAGTGATGTCATCCTGGTTAGAGTTGCGTGGCGCAACTACTAGTGCCTTCACGCAACTGGTAGCTGCGTGACGCAACCCTAGAGCAGGTCAGACTCCTTGAACCGGTTTAAATCAAATCTTGGTTAAAAATGCTTCTGGTTGACCCTGATTCCCTATTCTGCATCCTTATATCCTCATTGGGTTAGGCGGGGGCATAAAAACACGCGTCAATAGAAGCAGATGAGTAGAAGGAAACATAGCATCAACCCAGAACGAGCAACAAAGTGAAGAGGAATGGGATATTCACAGTTTCTTTGTTCAGGAGGAAGAATATTCACCACAGAAGCCAGTAGAGATGATGATGAAAGGACCCAAGCAGGAGTCGTCATTAATAACTGTAAGTGATAGAATCAACTATGATGATGATTGGATAGTTGATTCTGGAAGTTCTAATCACATGACAGGAAATAAGGAGAAATTATCGGATGTATCCGATTATGATGGAGGTCGTGTTATAGTCACATCAAATAACATGAGATTGCCAATAGCTCAAATTGGAAAGACAACCATTGTTTCTCCCTCCAGTAAGGAGAAAATGGAGTTACAGATGGTTTACCATGTGCCAAGGATGAAGAAAAACTTGCTCTCTGTATCACAAATAGCAAGTGCAAGTAATTATGTGGTGTTCGGTCCTGATAATGTGAAGGTTTATCGTAACCTTAAATTAATCGGAGATCCAGTCATGGAAGGACGGCGAGTAGAATCAATCTACATCATATCAGCACAAGAAGCCTATGTTGACAGAACAAGGAAGAGTGAGACATTGACTTGTGGCATGCTCGTCTGGGACATGTTAGTTATCACAAGCTTAAGGTGATGATGAAGAAGTCCATGCTTAAAGGTCTTCCTCAGTTGGAACGCCGAGAAGACACTATATGTGCTAGATGCCAATATGGAAAAGCTCACCAACTTCCCTTTGAAGAGTCAAAACATAGAGCCAAGGTGCCATTGGAGTTGATACATTCAGATGTTCTTGGACGGATCAAGCAACCTACAAACAGGAATATGAGGTACATGATTACTTTCATCGATGACTACTTGAGATATGCTTGGGTAGATTTCATGGTAGAGAAGTCAGAAGTTTTTGAAAAATTCAAAGTTTTCAAGAAGAAAGTTGAAAAAGAAGTCGAAAATAAAATTAGATGTCTTCGCACCGACAATGGTGGAGAGTACACGTCTGATGAATTCACTAAATATTGCCAAGAGCAAGGCATTCGAAGGCAATTCACATGTCCAAGAACACCGCAGCAGAATGGAGTTGCTGAGAGAAAGAATCAACACCTGGTGGAGATTTGCAGGAGTTTGCTCCATGCAAAGAATGTGCCAGCTAGATTTTGGGCAGAGTGCATGAAGACAGTTGTGTACGTCACCAACAAACTACCTCAAGCAAGACTGGAGTTTACATCCTCATTGTAGAAACTGTGGGACATTAAACCAACTGTAAGTCATTTTCGCGTTTTTGGATGCGTGTGTTATGTCTTCGTTCCAGATGAACTTCAAAGCAAGTTTGACAAAAAGGCACTTTGCTGCATATTTGTTGGTTATGATGAGCAAAGAAAAGGCTGGAGATGTTGTGATCCTATAACTAACAAGTGCCATATTTCACGAAACATGGTCTTTGATGAGGCATCATCTTTGATACAGATCCACTACTACCAAACACCTATGAAGCTCAAGGGAACAAGGGCCACAACAATAGCAATCCATTAGCACTTCCTAGTGGACCAATTACAAGGAGCCGTGCAAAGAAGTATGGAGCAACCATGTCCTTATACATTCAAAGGCAAATCACACAAGAGCTCCATGACCTTGCTTTCAACAAGTGCTATGAAGAACTTGAAGAAACACCTAAGTTTCTCGCATTAATGAAAGCACATGTTGAGTTGGACACGTCTGCTACAGTAAATTTGACTTAAAGGCTTGTAGAAGCACGCCCGTGCAAGATAGCACGCCCCAGACCGTGCACTCTACTGCCTCTCGCAAGGGAAACTCATGAATGCGCGCACGCCCGTGTCAGTCAGCACGCCCCAGGCCGTGCACTTCTCTGCCTCTCGCGAGGAACACACATACCTGCGCGCACGCCCGTGCGCCTTGGCACGCCCTGGACCGTGCAACTCCTTGCCTCTCAAATATTAGTTAGTTATTTTTGAGTTTTTGCTTTGTTAATGGGTTGGGCCTCCAATATTTCGACCACCCTTGATTAGTTAGCCTTATTTTGATTAGATTTAGTCAATCTTTAGTGGATTTGGATTAGATCTCCAAATCCTTAAGTTGTTATGATTTTGTTAAGTCTTATCCTTAGTTGGTTTAGATTTGCTAAATCCTACTCCTTAGCTAACTCTAAATCCTTTAAGGATCTGGACCTCTTAGATTAGTATAAATAGCTTGTTATTTTGTAATTATTCAACAATTATTCAATGAATTAAAGACTACTTCTTCATGCTTAGGCGTGTTCATGTTTTTAGAGAGTGTGAGATTGCATTCTTCTAATTGCATCAAGAATCAAGGTAAACTTATCAATTCTTTGTGGCGTTTATCTTATTCTTTTACTCTATTATTGGTGTTCTTGCTTCTTTAAGCTTTGGGTGTCATAGAGGGGAATTTATTCTAGATCTTTGATCTCTTCCAAAACTTGTCATTGAGTTCATGAAATTTATTTTCATTGGGTTCCGCGTCAGTTTGGTATCAGAGCCAAAGATTAAGGTAAATTCTTATTTATCTTAGCTCTAGGATCTGTGTTTATTTGTTTTCTTATTCTTATTGTTCTTGTGTTTGTTTTCTTCTTCATCTTGTTTCTTTTGTGTTTGTTTTCTTGTTTGATTAGTTCAATTCGTTTTTGCTTCAATTAAATTTAGTAATTTCGTGCTTGTTTCAATTCTGGAAGTTTAGATCTTAGATCTTGTTGACTAAAAAAAAAAAAGTATAGAAAAATTTTCATCCACCATTGAAATTTGTTTGTGTGGATCTTGTTTTGTTCCTGAATCCAAGGGATTTGATCCTAATTCAAAGGGATTTTACCTTATTTTGTGGGATTTTGCCATATTTTGTGGGATTATTCCTAATCCTTAGGAGATTTGACCATATTTAGTGGGATGGTTCCTAATCCTAAAGGGATTTGACCATATTTTATGGGATTTAGTTATCCACTATAATCTTGTGATAAAATCCAATCTTAACTACTTGTGGATAAGATAACAAAAATTAGTTGACCATATCTTTTGAGATTGAGCAAATCTACTACAATCCTTGTCAAATCTAAGAATCCTACTTAAATTGGGTTGCAATAAAAGGGACACAAGGCAGCACGCCCGTGCTTCACCTCAAGCACAACCGTGCACTTTTCTGACTTCCACTTGTTGGACTAAGATCTTACACGCACGCCCGTGCTCTATCTAGCACGCCCGTGCACGGTTCTGAACCTATTAAACAAACTGTTTTCTTTTGTTTTTCTTTGATTACTTGCTTTGTTTTGGGTAGAATTAATTAGGTCCATATTTGGTTTGCTTTGTAGTAAGCTAAATTCATACATTATATCCTAATATTGTCTTTCAAATTCTAGTTTCTTTGTTTTTGTGTGAGCTTTCTGTTGCTTCTATTACATTATTATGGTGTGTTTGCTTGTTCACTACACTCTAATTGATCATTAAAGTATTGCATTGTTTATGTTCTTGTGCTACTGTCCATATCGTTTTGAGTCTTCTTTCTAGAACTTGTGCTTGCTTTTCATTGTTAAGTTTTTATTCCTTGATTCTAAACGTGATCTTTGAGTTGATTGGTTGAACTAAGATTCTGAAGTTCAATTAGAAGAATTGCAAGGAGTGATTCAAGAGTGTAAACACGTGAGGGAGTGATTTATTAATAACCCAAATCTTTTGTGTTTTCTTTTGAATACTAACCATGAGTTCAGGCAAATCTGGAGATGGTAATGATGGAATTCCAATTAAAGATCCTCAATTAAAACTCTTCATGGAAGCAATTCAAGGACAGTTTAGAACCTTCAATAATCTTGTCCAAGACATGAAGGAGGAATTACAAGAGATTAAAGCTTCACAAAGCTCTAATACAACTAGAACTCGTCCACAAACCAGATTTCAAGACCATGATGTTGAAGAGAGTGAAGAGACCAATCCTAATAAACTTGATGGGGACTTGGGATCAATTAAAATGAGGATTCCAGAATTCAAAGGCAATAACAATGCTGAAGAATATCTTGAATGGGAGAGAAAAGTAGAACAAATTTTTGAATGCCATAACTATTCTTAAGAAAAGAAATCCCATCTTGCTGTTGTTGAATTCAAAGGTTATGCCATGTTTTGGTGGGAACAATTACTATTGAAAAGAAGAAGAAAGGGATTACGACCCGTACCACCATGGGAGATCATGAAAGAGTTAATGCACTAAAAATTTGTCCCTACTCATTACTTTAGGGATTTACATAACAAATTAGCTAGAATGGTGCAAGGAGGAAGGAGTGTGGAAGAATACAGAAGGAGATGGAGATTTGCATGGCAAGGGCCAAGATTGAGGAAGAAGAGCAAATCACCATGTCACGATTCCTTGGAGGTCTAAATAAAGACATTGCTGATGCTTTAGAGATGTATAGGTATGAAAGCTTAGAGGAGATGGTAGATATGGCCATGAAACTTGAAAGACAGAAAAAGGGGAGATCCAACACCAACAAGTATTCCAGCAACACATGGGGATCTAAATGGCCTAAAGAAGGTGAGAAGAAGGAATTTAGAGGTTCTAATTCTCAAAGGACAGATTCAACTTCAAAAGGTAAAGAAACTGTCCAAACTCCATTCAAAAGCAACAAAGGTACCTCTAACTCTATAACCCCTTCTAGAGAAATTAAATGTTTTAAATGTTTGGGGAAAGGGCATTATGCATCTCAATGTCCTAATAAAAGGGTTATGATTGCTAAAGATGATGGGAATGTTAGTTCTGAATCTGAATGTAGTGATTATGATGATATGCCTAATTTAGATGATGATAATGATGATTCAGAAAATTTAATACTTCCTGAACATGGAGAAGCTTTGGTTGCTAGACGTGCTTTGAACATGCATGTTAAAGAAGAAAGCCTTGAGCAACGTGAGAATATATTTCACACTAGATGTTTGATTAGTGGAAAAGTGTGTACTCTTATTATTGATGGGGGTAGTTGCACTAATGTTGCTAGTGTAAACATGGTAAACAAACTGAACTTAACTTGTCTCAAGCATCCTAAGCCTTATAGGTTGCAATGGTTGAATGATTGTGGGGAAGTAAAAGTGACTAAACAGGTACTTGTGCCATTTTCTATTGGATGGTATGAAGATGAAATTTTGTGTGACATAGTACCTATGCAAGCTGGACATCTATTGTTGGGAAGACCATGGCAATATGATAGAAGAGCACTTCATGATGGATTCCACAATCGATACTCTTTGATTCATAAGGGGAAAAAGGTGGTTCTTGTACCTTTATCACCTCAAGAGGTTTATGAAGACCAAAGAAAGATAGTTGAGAGAGAGAGAGAGGTTTCGGCCTTGAGAAAAAAAGAGAGTGAAATTTCGAGAGAACAAAAGAGAGAAGATAGTAAGAATGAGGGAAAAGAGGCCACAAAAATAACAAAACAAATAAATGGCCCAATTGTGAGTGAAAAACAGAGAGTAGAGAAAAAGAAACAGACTTTTTATGCAAAATTTAGAGAGGTTAAATGTGCTATTGCCTTGGAGAAGCCCATATTGCTTCTAAAGTACAAAGAGGTTTTATTTGCTGAAACTAACACTAACCTTGATAGTTTGCCTTCTATGTTTGTTTCTATGTTGCAGGAATTTGATGATGTCTTTCCTAGTGAACTACCAAGTGGTTTACCACCTTTAAGAGGAATAGAACATCAAATTGACTTCATTCCTGGATCCACCATTCCTAATAGGCCTGCCTATAGAAGCAATCCAATGGAGACAAAGGAGTTGCAAAGGCAAGTTGATGAACTTATGGAGAAAGGTTTGGTGAGAGAAAGCATGAGCTCGTGTGCCGTTCCCGTGCTTCTAGTGCCTAAAAAGGATGGAACATGGCGCATGTGTGTTGATTGTAGAGCGGTCAACAAAATTACAGTAAAGTATAGACACCCTATCCCTAGACTTGATGATATGTTAGATGAATTGCATGGGGCAACTTACTTTACTAAAATTGATTTAATGAGTGGTTACCATCAAATTAGAATGCAACCAGGTGATGAATGGAAAACTGCTTTTAAAACTAAGTATGGTTTATATGAATGGTTAGTTATGCCTTTTGGACTATCTAATGCACCTAGTACTTTTATGAGGCTTATGAACCATGTATTGCGTGCCTTCTTAGGAAAGTTTGTGGTTGTATACTTTGATGATATACTCATCTATAGCAAGTCTCTTAATGATCATATTGAGCATGTTAGGATAGTGTTACAAACTTTAAAGACTGAAAAGTTGTATGCTAAGCTTAACAAATGCACATTTTGTATAGATAGACTTGTATTTCTTGGTTTTATTGTGAGTGCACAGGGTATTGAAGTAGATGAGGAGAAAGTTAAAGCTATCAAAGAATGGCCAACTCCCAAATCAGTTTCTGAAGTTAGGAGTTTTCATGGGTTGGCAAGCTTTTATAGAAGGTTTGTAAAGGATTTCTCTTCAATTGCAGCACCACTAACAGAAATAATCAAAAAGGAAGTTGGGTTCAAGTGGGAAGAAGAGCAACAAAAGGCGTTTGACACACTTAAAGGGAAGTTAACTTCTGCACCTATACTTTCTTTGCCTAATTTTGAGAATACTTTTGAGATTGAGTGTGATGCTTCTGGAGTGGGAATTGGGGTTGTCCTAATGCAAGAAAAGAAGCCAATTGCCTACTTTAGTGAGAAGTTGAATGGAGCACAACTCAACTATTCAACCTATGACAAAGAGCTTTATGCCTTGGTAAGAACTTTACATGTTTGGCAACACTACTTATTACCTAAAGAGTTTGTCATCCATACTGACCATGAGGCCCTAAAACACTTGAAGGGTCAAGGTAAGCTCAATAAAAGACATGGTAAGTGGGTTGAATTTATTGAACAATTTCCATATATGATTAAATACAAGCATGGAAAAGACAATGTTGTTGCTGATGCATTATCAAGAAGATATACTCTAATTACTGCTCTTAGTTCTAAATTACTTGGATTTGAGTATGTTAAAGAATTGTATGTGAATGATTCTGATTTTGGCAACATATATGTAGCATGTGAGCATGGAGCATTTGATAAGTTCTATAGACATGATGGTTATTTGTTTAAGGGCAGCAAACTTTGTGTGCCTAAATGTTCTATGCGTGAATTGCTTGTGCTTGAATCTCATAGTGGGGGATTGATGGGACACTTTGGGGTACATAAGACTTATGATATGTTAAATGAACATTTTTATTGGCCTCACATGATTAAAGATGTAGAGAGGGTTTGTAACTCTTGTATTACTTGTAAACAGGCCAAATCTAAGTCTATGCCTCATGGATTATACATGCCTTTACCTGTTCCTAGTTCTCCTTGGATTGATATATCTATGGACTTTGTACTTGGATTACCTAGGACTAAACGTGGTAAAGATAACATATTTGTTGTTGTTGATAGATTTAGCAAGATGGCTCATTTCATTCCTTATCATAAAACTGATGATGCCAATAATGTTGCTGATCTATTCTTTAAAGAAGTGGTAAGATTGCATGGGGTACCAAGAACTATAGTTTCCGATAGGGATACAAAGTTTCTTTCACACTTTTGGAGAGTTTTGTGGGGTAAGCTTGGAACTAAATTACTTTATTCTACAACTTGTCATCCACAAACAGATGGACAAACTGAAGTTGTGAATAGAACCTTAGGAACATTGCTTCGTGCCATTGTGGGTAAGAATTTGAAAACTTGGGAAGAATGTTTACCATTTATTGAGTTTGCATATAATCGTAGCATACATTCTACCTCAGGTTTTAGTCCATTTGAACTTGTTTATGGCTTTAATCCACTAACTGTATTAGATCTTGTTCCTTTACCTTTGAATGAACTTTCTAATCTAGATGATGAGAAAAAGGCAGAATTGGTGAAGTCTTTACATGAGAAGGCTAGAGCCAACATAGAAAAGAGGAACAAACAATATGCTGATAAAGCCAACAAGGGCAGGAAGAAATTAGTGCTTATGCCAGGTGATTGGGTTTGGGTGCACTTTCGCAAGGAAAGATTTCCCAACCAAAGGAAAAGTAAGCTAGATGCACATGGAGATGGTCCATTCCAAGTCTTAGAACGCATCAATGACAATGCCTACAAAATAGACTTGCCAGGTGAGTATGGTGTTTCTGCAACTTTCAATATTAGTGATTTGTCTCCCTTTGACATGGATGCAGATTTGAGGACAAATCTTTTTAAAGAAGGGGGGGATGATACGGATCCACTACTACCAAACACCTATGAAGCTTAAGGGAACAAGGGCCACAACAATAGCAATCCATTAGCACTTCCTAGTGGACCAATTACAAGGAGCCGTGCAAAGAAGTATGGAGCAACCATGTCCTTATACATTCAAAGGCAAATCACACAAGAGCTCCATGACCTTGCTTTCAACAAGTGCTATGAAGAACTTGAAGAAACACCTAAGTTTCTCACATTAATGAAAGCACATGTTGAGTTGGACACGTCTGCTACAGTAAATTTGACTTGAAGGCTTGTAGAAGCACGCCCGTGCAAGATAGCACGCCCCAGACCGTGCACTCTACTGCCTCTCGCAAGGGAAACTCATGCATGCGCGCACGCCCGTGTCAGTCAGCACGCCCCAGGCCGTGCACTTCTTTGCCTCTCACGAGGAACACACATACCTGCGCGCACGCCCGTGCGCCTTGGCACGCCCTGGACCGTGCAACTCCTTGCCTCTCAAATATTAGTTAGTTATTTTTGAGTTTTTGCTTTGTTAATGGGTTGGGCCTCCAATATTTCGACCACCCTTGATTAGTTAGCCTTATTTTGATTAGATTTAGTCAATCTTTAGTGGATTTGGATTAGATCTCCAAATCCTTAAGTTGTTATGATTTTGTTAAGTCTTATCCTTAGTTGGTTTAGATTTGCTAAATCCTACTCCTTAGCTAACTCTAAATCCTTTAAGGATCTGGACCTCTTAGATTAGTATAAATAGCTTGTTATTTTGTAATTATTCAACAATTATTCAATGAATTAAAGACTACTTCTTCATGCTTAGGCGTGTTCATGTTTTTAGAGAGTGTGAGATTGCATTCTTCTAATTGCATCAAGAATCAAGGTAAACTTATCAATTCTTTGTGGCGTTTATCTTATTCTTTTACTCTATTATTGGTGTTCTTGCTTCTTTAAGCTTTGGGTGCCATAGAGGGGAATTTATTCTAGATCTTTGATCTCTTCCAAAACTTGTCATTGAGTTCATGAAATTTATTTTCATTGGGTTCCGCGTCAATCTTGGTGGTCATCTCAAGCAACCCTGCTACCAGACTCAAAAGAAATTCAAGAAAAAGTAGAAAAGAGGATGGGAGAGGGAGAGTTTATCCCAAAGAAAAGTCAAGCAGAGCCATCTAGAGTTCAAGAGAAATCGAAGAGCCCATGGAAGATAGGTGCATACGAACAACAGCAGCCAAGTCAAGAAGAACAATATCCAGATTATCCTCTACTTCGGCGATCAGGTCAAGAAAGAAGGCCTAATCCAAAATATGCAAATGCTGTTGTAGCAGAGATAAAGGAGCCAACAACTTATGAAGAAGCATAAAAGAAAATGGAGTGAACTATTGCGATGGAAGAAGAAATTGCTGCTTTGGAGCAAAATCAAACATGGGAATTAGTGCCAAAACCAAGAGATGTGAAACGCATCTCTTGCAAATGGGTCTACAAAATCAAAACTTGCCCGGATGGATCAATTGAGCGATACAAAGCAAGACTGGTTGCTCGTGGATTTTCTCAGCAGTATGGCTTGGACTATGATGAGACATTTAGTCCAGTTGCCAAGATCACTACTGTGCGTGTATTACTAGCTTTAGCAGCTGGTGAATCATGGCCTTTGTGGAGGATGGATGTGAAGAACACATTCTTACATGGTGAAGTTGATCATGAAATCTACATGGAGCAACCACCATGGTTAAGAAGTCGTGACAATCCTAACTATGTGTGCAAGCTAAGGAAAGCTCTTTATGGTCTAAAACAAGCACCAAGGGCTTGGTATGGCAAGATTGTAGAATTCCTTGTTAAGAATGGATATGTTATGGCACTAGCAGACTCCAGTTTTTTTGTGAAAGATCGGGAAGGAAGACTAGCTATAGTGCTAGTATACGTTGATGATTTAATAGTCACTAGCCACAACATCGAAGAAATTCAACTCATCCAAGAGAATTTGGCTACTCGTTTCAAGATGAAAGAGCTAGGAAAGCTCGGGCATTTCCTTGATTGGAGATAGAAGAAGCCAAGGAAGGTTTGTACCTCGGACAAAAGAAGTATGCAAGAGATCTACTGAAGAGGTTTGGAATGATGGAATGCAAGCCGATATCTACTCCAATAGATGCTAATGTCAAGTTGTGTAAAGGGAATGATCTCGAGGATGCTACTATGTATAGACAACTAGTGGGAAGCCTAATCTATCTCACTATGACACGACGGACATTTCCTTTGCAGTTGGAGTAGTCAGCCGATTTATGCAGAAGCCTAAGAAACCTCACTTGGAAGTAGTTCAAAGAATATTGAGATAAGTCAAAAGTACAATCGATTATGGGATCTTATACAAGAGAGGTGAAATTATCAAGTTGGAAGGATATTGCGATGCTAATTTTACAGGAGATCATGACACTCGGTGCTCGACAACAGGCTATGCATTTAGTCTTGGTTCAGGAGTAATCTCTTTGTGCAGCATGAGACAACCTACAGTGTCACTTTCCACAACAAAAGTTGAGTATCGGCCAGCAGCAACAGCAGCTCAAGAAAGTGTTTGATTGTCACAGCTTATGAATGATTTGCATCAAGCCTTCGACTATCCGATTCCGTTGAATTGTGATAGTCATTCGGCTATGCTAATGGCTGAGAATCCGATGTTTCATGCGAGAACAAAACACGTGGAGGTTCACTATCTCTTTATCAGAGAGAACGTTCTACAAGGAGAGATTAAAATGAAATATATCAAGACGGAGGATCAACCAGCCGATATCTTTACAAAGAATTTAAATGCAAATAAATAAGAAGATTTTCACCAACAATTGGGAATGATGAAGAAAGAGAAATTAATCATTGAGGGACAGTATTAAAATATCACTGATTAATTTAGAAAAGATAACCAACAAAATGGGCTACCACAATAAGTTAAATACTTGGCAAGCTTCAAGCCCAAAGGTGGGAACCCTAAGCCCAAAGATGGATGTCCCAAGCCCACATGGTGTGTAAATATCTAAGACATTCTAGAATAGTCCCATCCATAAGATATTTTAATGAAATATCTCACCTACTCTAGAATTCTCCATGTAATATCCACCATATATTTTTGTAAGTAAATC
Organism: Jatropha curcas; assembly: GCF_041381405.1. Classification (NCBI taxonomy): domain Eukaryota; kingdom Viridiplantae; phylum Streptophyta; class Magnoliopsida; order Malpighiales; family Euphorbiaceae; genus Jatropha; species Jatropha curcas. The sequence continues at coordinate 10,677,025 of NC_143155.1, forward strand.
ACAGCCGTGCAATGAGGAGGTGGAAATGCCTATAAATACCATCCCTCACCTCATTTGTAACCAACCAAGCCAAAACCAAGTCCAAGAAGCAAGTAAGTAATTCTTTCCTTAAGCCTTGTGAAAATTTGCTTCTTATTATTATTTGGTGGTTTGTGCTAGTATTATTTTGGTTGCCTTTCCCGTTATTATTTTTGGTGTTATAAATTATTAATCAATCTTAGAGTTTATCACTGCACTGATATCTAACAAATTCATCAACATGGGATTTCAGGGAAGCACCTTCTGCCATAGAAAGCATATGCATATGATGCTTTACAACCAATTTCATTGTGAGGTTCTTCGTCAAATACAGTAATTCAAGCTTGCTCCATAAATCTGCTGTAGTCTTCTCATTAATGCCTTCTTACAAAACCTCATTTGACAAACATAACTGAATGTCAGATAGCGCCTTTTTATCTAACTCATGCTTTTGATCTTCAATCATCTCCTTTGGTAACTTCTCCATACTTAAAGCTTTTTGCAATCCATTTTGCATCAAAATTGCCCACATCTTGACTTACCATAAGGCAAAACTAATATTACGGTCATATTTTTCGATGTCAAATTTTGTTGTCGCCATAGATCCCAAATTGCTACAAGAATATCAACAATTTCAAAAACAAATAGATACCAAACCAAGAAAATCTTTTCGAATATGGAAGATCAGTTTAAATCACAACCACAGAGCATACTCAGAAAACCTTGGGTGCTAATGCCACTTTTTATGAAATTAGTTTGTGGAAATTGGTATGATATCACTTGTTATGGAATATAGCGTGTTTTCGTACCGCCCCCGGATGGCCCGAAAAACATCACTTTTTTATTTTTGATGGAAAGTGATCTTATTTTGAACAGTGGTGACAAAATATTTTATTGGATACGATGCCGATAAATCGGTCTTATAAAACATTTTTGAGTCGCCACCCATTATTTCGGCAATGGGACCGTTTCCAATTTTATAATAAGATGACTCCATTTAAACCCGACTTTATTCAAGGCCATATTATTTAGAAAACTCGTCAGGCGCACCAATACGATTCTGGGTAAGGGAATTGGGTACGCAGGCCCGTTGGAAACCGACGTCGGAAAAAATCAGCCTCTTTTAACCTTACGATTTTTAATTTATTTTAGTTAGAAAAGCCAAATTATTTATTTATTTAAACCCAACCCGAATGAATCGAACCGAGTTCTTATATGGAAAATTAATTAATCGTCCCAATCAAATTCAATCATCGCATCCATAATCATCCAAACCAAAGTAATTAAATCAAATAAATAAAAGACCCGCTCTTGCCTTATGGTTCAAGGCGGGCTACAAACCGAACCTAAAAATACATTCTACTCGATTCAAAATTTAAACCCAAAAACCTAAAATCATGCATAATTACATTTTAATATTCTAAACTTAATTAAATTGCAATCTGTTCATAAATGGTCATTTTCGGATTTATTGGAAAAATTAAACTTTATTTTGTACAAAAATTTATTATTTTTTGAAAGGACAAAAATTACTTCTGGAACCCTAGAACAGTCGCGTCACGCAGCTGTTCTTTGGAAGAACAGTTGCGTGACGGATCTGATAGCTGCGTGACGCATCTGTTTGTAAGTCAGAAAACAGAACACCAGGCATGAAAAACAACATTTTTGGACATGAACAGTTCCGTCACACATCTTCTATATCCGTTATGGATCCAGTAGCTGCGTGACGCAACTATTCTGGGTAAAGAAACAATATTTTGGACATGAACAGCTCTGTCACGCATCTGCCAGATCCGTTACGAATCTACTGGCTGCGTGACGCAGCTGCTCTGGTCCGAGCCCTGTTCTAAATTATTTGTTTAGAGCATTCTTTTATTCAAATATATTTTAAGAAAACCTCGAATGACCAAAAACGAACAGAATACAGTTTAATTAAGATTAAACTACTAAAACAATAATAAAATAAATAATCAATGAATAAAAGCATCAAAAAGTGTAAAGGAATTACCTAATCCTTAGATTGAGGATTGTATATGGCTTAAATGCCTTAACGAACGATTGTTAAGACGCTCCAGAAGCTTCGTCAACAAGGATTTAAATGCTCGCTCTTTTCTTTCTTGATTTTCTCTTCTTTTTTTTTTATTTTTGTTTTCACCCTAATTGATATCTAATGGCTGTTTTCTTTAAAGGAACTCAAAGGAGTCTCTGGAGAAAAACCTAGCCGAAAGTGTGTTTTTTTTTAGTCGCCAATCTGTTTTCGTACCGCCCCCGGATGGCCCGAAAAACATCACTTTTTTTGTTTTTGATGGAAAGTGATCTTATTTTGAACAGTGGTGACAAAATATTTTATTGGATACGATGCCGATAAATCGGTCTTATAAAATATTTTTGAGTCGCAACCCATTGTATCGGCAATGGGACCGTTTCTAATTTCATAAAAAGTGACTCCATTTTTAAATCCAATTTTATTTAAGGCCAAATCATTTAAAAGACTGGTCAGGCGCATCAATGTGATTCTGGGTAAGGGAATTGAGTACGCCGGCCCGTCGGAAGCTGACGCCCGGAAAAATCGGCCTCTTTTGACCTACGATTTCTAATTTATTTTAATTAGAAAAGCCAAATTATTTATTTACTTAAACCCAACCCAAATGAATCGGACCGAGTTCTTATATGGAAAATTAATTAATCGTCCCAATCAAATCCAATCATCACATTCATAATCGTTCAAATCATTCAAACCAAAGTAATTAAATCAAATAAATAAAAGACCCGCTCTTGCCTTATGGTTAAAGGCGGGCAACAAACTGAACCTAAAAATACATTCTACCCGATTCAAAATTTAAACCCAAAAAAAACCCACAAACCAAAATCATGCGTAATTACATTTTATGTTCTAAACTTAATTAAATTGCAATCTGTTCATAATTGGTCATCTTCGGATTTATTTGAAAAATTAAACTTTATTTTGTACAACATTTATTATTTTTGAAAGAACAAAAATTGTTTGTGGAACCCTAAAATAGTCGCGTCACGTAGCTGTTCTTTGGAAGAACAGTTGCGTGACGGATCCGATAGCTACGTGATGCAGCTGTTCATAATTCAGAAAACAGAGTACTGGGCATAAAAAAACAACATTTTTGGACATGAACAGTTTCGTCACGCATCTGCCAGATCCGTTACGGATCCAGTAGTTGCGTGACACAACTGTTCTGGATAAAGAAACAAAATTTTGGACATGAACAGTTCCGTCACGCATCTGCCAGATCCGTTACGGATCTATGGGCTACGTGACGCAACTGCTTTGGTCCGAGCTCTGTTTTAAGTTATTTGTTTGGAGCTTTTTTTATTCAAATATATTTTAATACAACCTTGAATGAACAAAAACGAACAGAATACAGTTTAATTAAGATTAAACTACTAAAACAATAATTAAATAAATAATCAATGAACAAAAACACAAAAAGTGTAAAGGAATTACCTAATCCTCAGATTGAGGATTGTATATGGCTTTAATGCCTTAACGAATGATGGTTAAGACGCTCCAGAAACTTCGTCAACAAGGATTTAAATGTTCGTTCTTTTCTCTCTTGATTTTCTCTCTTTTTCGATTTTTGTTTTCACCCTAATTGATGTCTAATGGCTGTTTTTCTTCAAAGGAACTCTAAGGAGTCTTTGGAGAAAAACCTAGCTGAAAGTGTGTTTTTTTAGACGCCCTCCAAACCTTTTTTTTTCGCAACTGAGAAAAAGATGAATTTATAAAAATAGGGCGACAGAGCATAGCTGCGTCACGCATCTCTCGGCTGCGTGACGGACCTTATAGCTGCGTGGCGTAGATTTCTTTTTGGACCATAGCCACGTGTGGCATGTCGTCATATTGGTGACGTCATACAAATCGGAGCTGCGTGACGCAGCTAACGGTGCCGTCACTCACCTGATAGCTGCGTGACACAGCTCTTATGCAACCAGACACTTAAAATCGATTTTATTTAAATCCTTGGATTAAAAGACTTCTAGATAGCATTAACCTTTCATTCCACATCCTCGTATCATCATTGGATCAGGCGGGGGCACAAAAACACGCGTCAACAGTTTGCCCCCCCCCCCCCACTTTATCATTAATTGTGTAAACGATTAATGTTAAAGTGGTCTACTGACACGCCTTCAATCTTGGGTTAAATGAAGGTCTTGATCATCTCCAAAGCTCGATCTGATGGCTTTGAAGTCACCTCCGAAGCTCGATTTGATTGGCTCGAAGGATTTTGTTGTGTCGCCTTGAAGGCTCCAGTTGGACTACATCAGCGTATTGAGCGTCAGCGGTCATCTGGTCACGTCCAAGGTTTCATTGAGATCATCTTGATCATCTGGTCACAAACAAAGCTCAATTTAATCGGCTTTGTTGGCTCCAGTCGGATCTGGGATCATCTTCAAAGCTTAGTCTGATTAACTTTGAAGTCAGCTTCGAAGCTCGGTCTAATTGCTCGAAGGATTTAAATTGACCTGAAGGCTCCAGTCGGACTACATCAGCGTTCTAAGCATCGGCGGTCATCTGGCCACGTCCAAGGTTCTGTTGAGATCATCTGGCCACGAACAAAGCTCAGTCTAATCGACTTTGTTGGCTCTAGTCGGATCTGTGATCATCTTCAAAGCTCAGTTTAATCGGCTTTGTTGTTCACCTTCTCAGCTCAGTTTAATCGGCTTTAGAGGGTTTGATGGTGTCCAAAGCTTAGTGTAATCAGCCTTATCGTTCACCTCTTCAGCTCAATTTAATCGGCTTTAGAGGGTTTGGTTGAGTTGACTTAAAGGCTCCAGTCGGACTACATCAGCATTCTAAGCGTCAACACTCATCTGGCCACATTCAAGAGAAAAGAGCAATTTCTGTGTACAAACAGATCTCGCCTTGTCCAAAGCTCAATTTAATCGGATTTGTCGTTCACCTCCTCAGCTCAGTTTAATCGGCTTTAGAGGGTTTGATTGAGTTGACTTGAAGGCTCCAGTCGGACAACATTAGCGTTCTAAGCATCAGCGGTCATCTGGCCACGTTCAAGAGAAAAGAGCAATTTCTGTGTACAAACAGATCTCGCCTTGTCTAAAGCTCAGTTTAATCGGTTTTGTCGTTCACCTCCTCAGCTCAGTTTAATTGGCTTTAGAGGGTTTGGTTGAGTTGACTTGAAGGCTCCAGTCGGACTACATTAGCGTTCTAGGCGTCAGCAGTCATCTGGCCACGTTTAAGAGAAAAGAGCAATTTCTGTGTACAAACAGATCTTGCCTTGTCCTGATCAGCTTCGGAATACACCATCACCAATCAAGATTAGAATCCAAACAGCTTCGCAATACACCATCACTGCTTGGTGGGACCTAACGGCTTCGAAAAACCATCACCGGTTGGCCTGAAAAATTTTTCAAGAGGAAAGAGCAATTTCTGTGTACCAACAGATCTCGCCTTTGTTAGATGTTGGAGCATCACATGCCCCCAAGCATTAATAACCATAAACTTTGAAATTTGAAATTTTTGCATCAGGGCAAAAGATTTTATTTTTGCCCCCAGTCTGGAATTCCATCCCAAGACCAAAAATATTATCTCTTAAGCGAACCTTGAAAACTTTCATTATCTTATCCATTGTAGAAAAATTTTTGAAATTTTAGCAAAAATTTTGTTAAATTTTTCTAGTACTAAATTTTCATGTACACCCTTCCTAATGCGGTGTTTCAAAGAAAACTTACCTGAGGGTAATTTGGTGAATTTGATGATTTTGCCCCCTGTGTGGCGAGTAGATGGAATTATTGAATTATAAGAGCCGCACACCGACTCCAAATTGCCTAAATAAGCCGACTTGGGCTTTGATGGGTTCTTGATGGGCTTGGGCCCATTAACCCTTTTCCTTTATAAATAACCTTTTGCTTTTCATTCTTTTTTACATCCGGTACGCTGCCTCTTCAATTCTTCCGGCACCTGGCTCCGATTTTCTGATTCGACACAATACCGACGGGATGCACGATTTCCAGAGTGAGGTAAGTGAATTACGCTTGAATTTATTACTTTTTGTGTTATTCTGGGTATTTTTGAATGCATATTTGAGGTCTTTATGCGGTCTGTTCGTCGACAGTGGCGTCACGTCTCATCTTTGAGGTCTTCATGTCTCATCTTTTGTTCAATCACTTCCCAATGACCTGTGGGGGATCCATCCCATGAATCAATTAGCCTGGCTGAAATACTTCTTGAAGCCTGATCATGGTTTCTTATCCTGGCTCGTAAGGCACTTTAACCCCAACACTATGGTTTTTCGATTTGAAGATTCTGAAGTGACTCCGACCTATGAGGAGATGTGCGCCGTAATGGGTCACCACCCTGAACAGGATGAAAGTCCAACTTTGCCCCCAGGCCTAAGATATGATCTGACTGAGGTTGCTGCTCTATGTCCGGTTTACCTTCCTGGTGGAATAGATCTGGATCAAGGTCTTCCCTTAGAGCCTTTCCTGAATAGGGTTCTATCCATGGATGCGAACCCTTCCTGGGTGCGGGCTTGTTGTTTCCTATTGCTGAACATGTATGCCATGAAAAATCGCCAACCTGGAATTGGAGATTTCTGACTGCTGACCGTTGTCCGGGACATGCAGGTGTATCGTCGTACCGTCTTTATGATGCTCATGGAAGAGACCATGTGCTGGGTTAGGGATATTGCCCTTCAAGTCACCAACTTCAATGTTCACCATCGAGGTTGCCCAATGTTACTGCAAGCCTGGGCTTTAGACAAACTGAGCTTGATTTCTCCGGTCCCAGCTCGTTCAGTCCCGACGTATGGTCCTGCCAATTTTCGCACTCACTCTCGAGGACACTTTGATTTTGGAGATCACCCCGTGATTCGGTGGACTTGCCCTTGGTGGAGGATTCGACTGGTCACTGCTGGGAGCATGAACCTCAATTATGTGCTATATGCCAGTCTTGATCGTTCCATGGCCTACTTTCCAGACAGAATCAACTGCCAGTATGGTGTCATTCAGAGTGTTCCCGGAGTCCATAACTTCGAAAGCGGTCCCATGACGCAGAGTCTGTTGACCAACTTAGCTGATCGTTGGCGGAATCGGAACACCTGGTACATGGGTCAGGGGATGATACATGACACTGTGACACCCGAGTATGCTGATTGGTTTTATTCCGAGTGACGAAACGGGGTCTTGGCGGGATCGGTGTTTGATGGTCCAACCAGTGTGATGACTGCTGCTGCTCTATCTTTTTTTTTATATATTTTGTAGCTCCTTTGAGCACATTACAGTATTATTTACATTTCTTTTACAGTATTATTTACATTTTGATTTGAGACTTCACTTTATTCCTGTATAAAGAAAACAAAACCACAGAAATGAAAAAAGAAGGCATCCCACCCACTTGCGAGAGTGTTCCACCTTGTTAATGTTGGCATAAATGCCCATCTACTTTATTCCAACATGGAAAAAAAGACAATAAAATGAAAGCACATTAAAGTGGATTTTTTAACCAAGGATGGAAACTTACATCTTTGAAAAAGAAATGGGGTGACCATTTTATCACCTACAACATTCAGAAAGAGATAAAATATGCAACTCCCTCATGTATGCATGAACCTATTTAAGCGCTAAGGATTTTATTCATGGTTTTTCTTTATCGGTCCTTCCAAGGAAACCATCGAGAAAATAGCATTTGACCTCCTGATCGCCGTCTAAAAGAATCCAACACTCAGGCAGGATCATCAGCCAAGCATCTTCAAAACAAATGAGCAAATGCTGACCATATAGGCAGAGTGGAAGGTCTTGTAATCAACGATCATAACCCAGAAACAAAAGGGAAGAAAAATTTGAAAATCAAGATCTTTATTGATCTTACTTCTTTCAACATCATACAGAAGTAAATAGAAACTACTTTAATACAATAGTCGTTCATTCTAACTACTCATTCGCCTATTCTCCTTCTAGTCAGGTTGATGGCATTGAGCAACCGGTCGCAAGTATGTCACGAATGCATGGCATAGATTTCACATTAAACTAAGCACCATGCGTTAATCTCAATTTTTTTTTTTTAAACTCTAACTTTTGCCTAGGCCGCCCTTTACGGGTTTTCAACCTAGCGAGCTCATTTCTTACCTAGGTCGCCCTTTCGGGTTTTCAACCTAGCCCCTTCTTTTCTCTTTTTTCTTTTTTTTTAATGATCGAATTCATCATTTCAGACATGGAACCTTTTCATCTGGTCTTGATTAACGATCCGATTAAAAGTCTTCCCTTCCGTAGTGGCCAATTCAACGCACCCTTGGCCAACATCTTCTGAATTCTGAATGGTCCATGCCAGTTGGGTCTGAATTTCCCCCCAGGATGACTCTGGGCTTCATGGTCTAATAGTTTGACCAACACTAAGTGTCCATTTTTCAAAGCCCTTGGATGTACCCGCTTATTGTAGAAATGAGCAATCCTTCTCTTTCTCATCTGATCCTGGAATCTAGCATTCAATCTTCTGCCATCTAAAAATGCCAGATCTTCATATCTTTTCTTGACCCACTCTTCTTCGGTCAGACTAGCTTCCATAAGGACCCTGAGAGATTTCTTTTCGAGTTCTACTAGTAACACTGCCTCCATCCCATATACAAGCTTGAAAGGAGAAGCTCCATTCACCGATTTGGAGGTAGTTCGATGCCCCTAGATTGTGAAAGGAAGTTTCTCAGCCCAGCCTCTATACTTCTCGCACATTTTGGACAGAATTCTTTTAATCTCCTTATTGGCGGCTTCCACTGCACCATTAGCTTGAGGCCGATAAGGAGAAGAATGGTGATGCTCAACCTTATATCAGTATAATAACTGACTGACGTCTGCTTGGAAGTGAGAACCATTGTCTGTGACTATGTGATGAGGAACACCATAGCAACATAAAATGTTTTGCTCAATGAATCTAGCCACCTATTTGGCAGTCAAAGTTTTGTAGGACTGAGCTTCAATCCATCTAGAAAAGTAGTCCACAATAACTAAGATATACTGATAACCATTTGATGCTGCCGGCGTGATCTTGCCAATAATATCTATACCCCAGGCTGAAAAAGGCCAAGAAGGAGTTGTTGGATGGAGTTTAACAGCGGGCAAATGATTTTTGTTATCGTGGTACTGGCAGGCTTTACAATGACGAACATAGTTGACACAGTCACCTTCCATCTGCACCCAAAAGTAGCCTTACCTCATAATCTTTCTGGCCAAACTCATGCCACTCAAATGAGTACCACAGATTCCATCATGAATCTTCTTCATTATCTCTTCTCCTTCTTTCTTGCCTACACATCTCAGCAGCATTCCATCCCAAGCCCTCCTATACAGTTCACCATCGGCTAGGACATACCTCAGAGCCAAGTGCCATATAGCCCATCGGTCTTCTTTTGTTGCGTCATAAAAAAAGGTTCCATCTTTCATGTACCACAAAATATTCGTAAACCAAGGTTCTTCCTCTGATTCACAAAATGTTCTTCATAGCATGGCATATTTGTTGCGGCAATGATAAATGGCTTCTTTGGGACCTTACTCAAATCTTGCCATGCTGAGGCTAGGTTTGCCAAAGCATCTGGGATTCTATTATGAGTTCTACCTATGTGAGTAAAAGTGATCTTGTCGAAGAGTGCTGCTTTTTTTAACAAGTACTCAACATAGGGCTTCAGCCTATCTTCCTCAACTTTCCATCTCTCATTGGCATGCTCAATAACCAACAATGAGTCTCCTATCACCTCAACCTCCTTAGCACCTGTCGCAAGAAGAGACTCGATTCCCATAATACATGCTTCGTATTCTGCCATATTGTTGGTGACTGGGAACAACAACCTTTTGCACATTGTCGTCACCACACCATTAGACGCTTCTATCACAATACCAGCTCCAGCTCCATTCCTATTAGTTGATCCGTCAAAGTATAGTTTCCAGACCCCTTTTTCAACACATAACAAATGTTCGTCTGGAAATTCTAATTCCCATGATTCATCATCTGCGATGGGATTCTCAGCCAGGAATTCTGCAACAGCCCGACCTTTGACTGTCTTCTTTGTGACAAAATCCGCATCAACACTGGACATCTGAACTGACCATTTGGACAACCGTCCTTCTAGAGTAGGTGTTTTCTGAAGATACTTTATAGGATCAATTTTGGAAACAAAGGTGACCTTGAAAGAATCAAAATAAGGCCTCAACTTCTTAATCGACCACACTACTGCCATACATGTCTTTTCTATCAAATTATACTTCTCCTCAATAGGCAGTAATTTCTTACTGATATAATAGATGGCCTTTTCTACTCCAGTAGCATCTGGCTATGCTAGCATAGCTCCAACTCCTGCATCCTCTATAGACAAATATAGAATCAAAGGTTCTCCCGGTCTAGGAGAACTTAACACCGGTGGATTCATTAAGTACTCCTTTATATGATTAAAGGCCTTCTGAAAATCCTCGTTCCATCTGACCGGTTGGTTCTTCCTAAGCAACTTGAAGATTGGAGCACAGGTAATAGATAATCTAGAAATGAACCTGCTGATATACTGGATCTTTCCTAAGAAGCTTCTCACCTGACGTTCTGTTCTCGGCGATTCCATATCTTGAATGGCTTTTATTTTATCTGGGTCAATCTCAATCCTGTTAGGTGCCACCACAAAACCTAACAACTTTATGTTGAAAAGATTAATATTTTTAACCTCTATGAAACATGCATTCAATGCAACTATCCCAAACAGGCAATCAGTGCAACCAGACAACAACAGGCAGTTAGTATAATATTCAGAAACAGGCAATAGTGCAAACATTCAAGAACAGGTAATTGGTGCAATCAATTAGGGGAGTCAGTGTCAAAATCAGAGAATCAGTGTAATCTAGTTCAGCCACGGTTCAAAATAGGGCAATAAGAGGCAAGATCAAAAAATCAGTGCAATCATTGTCAAATCAGGTAGTCAGTGTAAGTTACAGTTTAAACAATTATTGCAAAGCAACCAGTCAGTGCAATTCAGAGTAATCAGTGCAGAATCAGAAAGTCAAGCATTCAGTGCAAGAAGGGTCCATATTTACTGGTCGAAAACCAAAATGAATCCCCATCAGCATTGTGAACTCAAAGGGAGTTAGTGTCCACTCCCCAACTGGTATATGGAATGTGTCGATGGTGTCCCACCAACACTCCACCAAAAGCCCTCCATAAACTATGATAAGCAGTACCAGTCTCCAGCATGGCAAAGTGATCTAGACTAGAAGGGGGTACCCAATCCTGAACCACCGAATATCTATGAAAGATGTGTCGAATGATACTCAGATCCTTCAATGCTCCTCTAGAATGGACAGTCAACTAAACAATGCAAAAATATTATATGCAGCAGAACTAATAAATCATGTAAGAAAACAGTAAGTAGGCTAATAACAGAGTAATCAGACTCAAGACAAGGTTTTCAAACTGAATTCAAATGAAGAGCAGGGTTTCCAGGCCAAGAATCAGGGTATTTAGACCATCAACTGGATGTTCAGACCAACTACCACGGTATTCAAACTGTCAATAGGGTATTCAAACCATCATCAAGGTGTTCAAACCAAGAATAGGGTTTTCAGGCCAGCAACCAAGGTATGCAAACCATCAACAGGGTGTTCAGACCAACTATCAAGTCTCAGACCAACAATCAAGGTCCTCAGATCAAAAACTAGGGTTTTTGGACCAACTACCAGGGTATTCAAACTATCAATAGGGTGTTCAACACAAGTACCAGGGTGTTCAAACCAACTACCAGGGTATTCAGACCAATCAACTAAGGTATTCAGACTATCATTAGGGTTTCCAAACCAACTACCACGGTATTCAGACCGTCAACAGGGTATTTAGACCATCAACAGGGTGTTCAAACCAACTACTAAAGTAATCAGACTTAAAATAATCATGTTCAGCAATTAGACTCCTACTAAGACTGCCTACAAAGTCGAAGGAGGGCACACCAGCAACAGACTCCTATCAGGATTGCCTACAGGGTCTAAGGAGGTCAAAATTAGGCGAACTAGATCGACTTCAAAAAATTATTCTCAAAATCAGACGACATTTTGACAGGATGTTCCAAACATCCCCACAACCCCTGAGATATGGTTTTCAGTAAACTCTAATCAGAAGTGCTAAAATCGGGACCTATAAGATCGGGCCTTGATCAGCCTTGATCTTCCAGAGGGGGCAAACTGTTAATCATGATTTTAGCACTGGGTCCTAGAAAAGTCCACTATAATTCCAACGACACGAGAATCAGCTAAATCAGACGTCATTTGGACTGGGAACGGACTCCCGGAATTCCCAAAATCAAGGCGCAGGGCTAGGGTAGTAATTTGCCTCGAGTGGCGCCGACCTACATTTAGCCGGTGTCGACCATTTTCCAATCGGTACAAATTGGACCCTGCCAAGAATCCTTCATAGGTACCATTTTTGACATAGTCAGTACCGACGCTGAGAAGGTCGACACCAACTGTGGCGTGCTAGGCAGCCCTTTAGCCTATAAAAGGCACTCTCCTCCTCATTTGTAACCATCTCTTGTTGCTTGATTGAGCGCTTCTCAAGCTTCAACGACTCTACTCTCTCTCTCTCTCTCTCTCTCTCTCTCTCTCTCTCTCTCTCTTGTGAATGATTCTAAAGCCACACAGTCCGACTTTGCTCCTCTTCATTAGTTGAGTTAAAGCCCGACTTGGATCTCAAAAGTCGTTCATTTCCACTTTCACTCACACTTTGGTCTTCCTTAGACCAAAGCTACTACTTAACTAATTTATTATTAATGAATTTAAGAATTAATTAATAACCCGTTAATTAGCAAATTATAAAAGACTATATTAGGGTCCTCATGCCCATCCTTTACTCTCTTGGAGAAAGACTCGGCCTCTTTGGTTAATTATCACCGTGGAACTCTAAAGTCGCACACTCACGCCCCCAAACCTTCAAACCCCTCATCCTAGGGTATAATCGCTCAAACTCAACTTTGTCAATTAAACCCGATCCATTTGGCATATAGCATGCTTTAAGCCCAATTCTTATAGTATACAAAGTACGGTCCGTCGGCAAAATCACAAAATCAGTTTTCAACTCAAAGCCTAATTCGTCCAACACCTTATAAGCCCACTTCCCGAGTGGCACCTTAAAAAACCTACCATCCTAATCGATAGTAGAACTTTGTGCACCCTAATCCTCATACAAATGAGGTACGAAGCATACCTATGGATTTCAGTCTAAGTAGTGGGCCCTTGACCAAACTAACCAGTCAGGATTTAAAGAAATGTGTTGTATGACCTAGAATCCTCGATAAATAAGGCTAGAGTCGGGCTTCTCTCTGAATTACATTATCTTATTGATTCATTACTTTTAATGCACAATATTTCTGATATTGTCGTGCATTATTAGTATGCTAATGCATCTTATAACTGTCACCCATGCAAATAATATTTTGATTCTCAATTAATACCCAAACTGTTGATTCATATGAAAAAAGCCAAAAACCTAGTCCCCGAACCCAATGATTCAAGGTTAGTGTTTTTATCCTAAAAGGCAAATTAAAATGGAGTCAAACATGGGGTTTTTACCTTATATTTTTTTCGAAAACAAAAGCAAATTAAGGTTAGCGACTTTAAACACACCACACATACAGCCAAAACACTCCAAAGAGTCAACTCGACACACATAAGCACTAAACCAAGCCATAACTAACAAAAAGGAACCATAAGGAGTTCCTACCAGTTTTGTGGCGAATCGACCAATGGACCCAACTGGATTGACTTCGTCCTTTGGATCTTTCCCATGACACTCGGAAGGGGCTCATAATATTGTCCTAGAGCTTGGGTTAAGTTAACCCAACCTAGTTATGTGGGACCCATTTTAATAGTTCTTTTATTCAAAATCCTAGCCAATTTTGAATTTAGGGTGCTAATATTACAAACTTTTTAAATCGGGGTGCCAAAGGGACGAAAGTCAGATTAGAGTGTTTTTGTAACAACTCACAAAACTCGAGGTTTTTTTGTAGGTTAAGCCAAATTTCTCTTTAATAGGGGTAATCAAATTTTTTGTTCGGATTCTTAATGATGAGGCTTCAATTTTTGCAATACCTTCACATCCTTTTATCTCCTCCATGCAGTAAATCGCAATATCTTACAGCTACATTCTCGTCTTCAAATATCTGCAACAAGAATTTTGTTACTTCGATTGAGCAACAGAGAGATTAATGGGACATAAAATAAATAAAAGCCAGCTTTTAATTAACTCACGTAAGAAATATGTATGCAAGACATTTGGTAAGAAAACAACAAGAGGTCACCAAAAACTACACCAATGTTGTCGATGGAGATGTGAAAATGGCGGTGTTCTATCTCTTGTTGCTTAGGAGCATGACAATTTGGCCTTATATGCCCTAAAGAGTTTTGTACACATGAATCCAACATGGCAATGTTAATGTCGTTCTATGTGGCTTTTTTAAATCTCTAATGGGTCATTTTCATTTTATTCGTACGTTGAAACACCAAAATAGAAAAAAATTAGAGAGTTGAAATACTAAGAGCATCTCCAATGCTAATGTGGATTGTGGCTGATATATCATGTGGTTGATATATCATGTGGTTGATATATCATGTGAAATAGAAAGTATGAATGATGATGTGACTGAATGTCTATTTATAGACAATGAATTTTAAAAATCTCTCTCCATGTACTTGTTTTGAATCCTCTTCCATCTTTTTTTTTCTCTTTTTTTCTGATCCTACAATTCAATATGTAATCAATCACTAAAGAGCAATAAATGCTCACATTGTCTAAGAGACCCTTTAGAAATAGGTGTAGTCGACAATATATATTTATTTTTTTGACACCTCAGCTTGACATCCTAAATAAACATTAACATTGGAGTCGTATTTTTCTAATGTGACAATTAAATAAGAACAATATATATTTGTATTAGAGATACTCTGAATTTATAATTCTTTTTAAAAAGGATAAATAACGAGTACAAAGACTGAAATGCAGGAAGGGAAAAAATCAGTGTTACAAAAGATAGAAGGCAATAAGTAGTTTTTTTTTTAAGGCGCCCGAAGGAACGCAGCGGTCCAACAGTATCACAGTTACAATACGATGACATTCTCATTCTTCATCTACTTGCAAGCTTCACCATCCTGTCTTGTCTAGTAAAACTAGTTCCAAATTGAGTGTTCGATTTTGATGCCAAATTAACAAAGTGCTTGATCCTCTTGTTCCAAATAGGATTCGAAGGATTCATAAACATTCGCAATGGAGGAGGTAAAAGCCAGAGAAGTGCTTTACGAGACTCGTAATCACGCCATCAGGCCGTACAAGTCCAATTGCCCTACTCAGGTCACTTTCTGAATTCATTTTTTCTCCTTATTAAATCAAATCTCTACTTCCCCAATTCTAATATCATATATTCAAAACTTCACCCTTATTTTATGGTTTTAATTTGATTGATTTCAGAGAAATGAAGATGGAAAAGGAGTTTTATCATCACTTCTCTCAGTTTCAGGTACTTTCAGTTCTCTAATTTTTTCAGATTCTTTCGCTTCTCTTTTTGTTACTCTTGATTTTGTACGATGTTACCGAATTATATCATTCGCTGATGGCTAGCTAATCTTGATACTTGTTAGATTTACTGAATTATTGTGTTTGGTGTTGCTAGGGTTGAGCTCTGTTTTACCTTAAGAAGCCACTGAACCTGTGTGTTTATCTGCGGTTATGATTATTCAATTTTTGAGACTTGCTTTTATCTTGCCCCTTAAGAATTGTATTTTGATGTCCATCAATGTTGTAGTAGGCTTGTTATGCAATTACTCTATTGACCTTTTCTTCACTGTTAATACTACCTTAGGAATAAGTCAACTTAAGGAGAAATGGAGGGATTACAGGAACCCGTCGAAAATCATGAAACCGATATTCTTGATTATCTCTCCAAGAGGTGAAAGAGTGGCTGTTGCTACCGGGAATCAGATTACTATCTTGCGGAAGGAGGATGACTACCAGGAGCCATATGGCATTTTTACCAGTAAGATTTACTTGCCAATTTCATAACATTGTGTTACAACTTACAAGTAGGGAATAATTTTGATTGGAAGAATAGATTTTTCTGGAGATACCAAGTCATTGTGCATTGATTGTATGTCAATCTTTTTCATTCTTCATATTATGCTGCCAAAAGGGTTTGTAATATTAACTGTGAAATGGCTGCTTTACTGTCAATTCTGCATGGGCTGGCCAGCTGAAATAGTGTTTTGAACTGAATAAAAAAAATATAGCTCTGCTTCTTATTTTGATTTTGGTTAAAAGGTCTTTTAGCTCTTCATAGATGTGTTGAAGTCAACTCTTTTCTGTGACTTACTCATAAAAACCTTCTTAAATTGAGAAAAAAGACTACCAAAATACTAATGTGGAATTGACTTATTCTCAGCCCAGTTACATTGAATGATAAGCATCCAATTTAAATATTTTCTTGAAACGTAATGTAAATTCGTTTTGGGAATCTAGAGAGATTCCTTTGCTACTTTCCTGATTTATTTGCTGTATTTTGCCTCTTCAAACTAAAGGTTGTCCAATTTCTGTTTCATGAATCAGGTGGCAACCTTGCTATATTTGTCCATGGAGTTTGGTCAGAATCTCATGATATTCTTGGAATTGCTGATGACAATGATGTTCTCTATTTTATCAAAGCAAATGGTGAAGAGATTACAAGAGTTATGAAGAGACAATTAGAAACGACTTCTGCAATAATAGGACTGATTCCACATGACAGTATTGATGCTTGTGGCTCTTGTTTGTAAGTGTTATCCCTTCTCTCTTTGTCAGATGAGTTCAGATAGGATGCCTCAGACCTCTATTAGAATTATTTTTTTAATGAATTTAGAAATTCATCTTTGGTGTGGGTTTTCAATATTGTACATGTATGCATGCGCCATGCATGTGGCTTCAGAAGTTGAAGAGTTTTGACATTTAATTAAGTGTGGAAATGTTTTCTGGTGTAGCTTCATCATTCTCACAGCAGATGGAGTTTTGTACCATATTGAGATCACCCAAGCTGCTTCTATTTCCTTCATGCACACATCAAATAGTGGGTTAACTGTGAAGGGACAGTTCCCCAAGGATGTGTACTGCTTTGACTATGATTTGGAACGTTCTTTGCTTCTTGTCATTGGTAGTGCAGTTAGCACCTCACTAACCTCTAGTGGCAAATCTGGTATGTTTCGATATCATTTATTTTCCTTGTAGAATTCAAGTTAAGCTTGCATTTGAGATATTTATATAATTGATTATATGATTCTGTATTATAATTTTATGGGTACAAAAGATTGGAAGACTACCGAGTATGATTTGTTTTATTTTCTAAACCATGGGTGGTTATCTGTCATTTGTCTTCTCAGCGACGTCAAGATATGCTTTATTTGGGATACTAATTATTGCATTTTGTCGGGGTAGGATGTGTCCGGAACCTATAGAGATGATTGTTGGTTAAAATGGATAGATTTTGGTGGTATGAAAGATGCAAAAATTCTTTGCCATTTATGCCTTTCTTTCTTTTTGCATTGTTATGGTGTTTGAGGATGGAGAGAAATGCATGTATCTTCAAAAATGAAAGTATGTCTTTTATTTTGTGGTAGGACTAGTATGCATTTTTGGCTTCTATGTGGAGTTAGGCTCCATATCATTTACAGGGGTTCTCTTTGAATTTTATCCAACTTTATTGGAGGGCATTACATTTTGCTTTATTTTGATGTTCTTCTTTGTAGCTTTCTTTTTACTTTACAAGAGAATTTGTTGTCCTCTGTAGAAGACTCCTCTTTTTTTTAAGGAAAAAAGAAAGATGTTTTTTAATTGGATCCTAATGTTGTTATGCGTGCTTGAGCCTGATCAGAACCCGTGAAGATTCTGTTATGAATTGGTTATTGCAATCTGGATACTGCGGAAAGTTTATTTTTTTTACTATACTTTTGAAGTTCCACGCTGATCATGTATTTATTTTCTTACAGGATCATGTTCTCTTTCTCTTTGGCGTAAATGTCCAAATTTAAATCTTGAGCCACTATTCTCTTTTCAATTTGAAGGCTTATATCATAAACCAAAAGATTATATAGGTCAGATAGCATATCCAAAGGTGCTACTATCACCACAAAGAAAGTTTGTTGCTACTTTAGATATAAGAGGATGCTTGCACTTTTTTGTGCTCGATAAAGAACAATGCTCACTTTCTAACTTTGCTGTTGGAGAGAGATTAGGCTTACTGGCGATAAACAGGCAGGATGAACTTTTGAATGATAATGTGGATTTTACTTGGTGGTCTGATCATATTGTGACTCTTGCGAGGAGGAGTGGCACTGTCACCTTGCTTGATATCCTAACCGGCTTAAAACTTCAAGAAAATGACCCTGCATATTCAATGCCTGTTTTAGATAGAGTAGAGCAGCTTGAAGGACGCATATTTGTCGTAGAAAGCAAATCATCTGAAGAAAGAAAGTCTTTATCTGATAATATTGGAGAATCAAGAGGCTCACACCATGTGGAGCAGATCATTGAAGACACATGCTGGAGATTGATATCAATTTCAGAGAGATCTGTTCCCGAAATGTATAGTATCTTAATCAGCAACCATAAGTATCAGGAAGCCTTGGACTTTGCCAATCATCATGGTTTGGACAGAGATGAAGTTTTGAAATCACAATGGTTACACTCTTGCCAAGGAATAAATGAAATAAATGTGTTATTATCAAAAATTAAGGATCATGGTTTTGTACTATCTGAATGCATTAACAAAGTTGGACAAACAGAAGATGCTGTGAAAGCTTTACTTGCATATGGGCTAAATGCAACTGATCAGTACCGATTTTCAGAATCAGAAGACAATCAAAGAAGCCAAATTTGGGATTTCCGTTTGGCTAGGCTTCAGTTGTTGCAATTCAGAGACAGACTAGAAACATTTCTGGGAATAAACATGGGCAGGTATTATGCTCTGTGGATGCCCATAGTTATTTTGTAGCAGAGATATTTGATTGTTTTGAAAAGTAGAATTTTGTGAATTAATAGATACAACTTCATAATTTTGTTATATTCTTTTCCTTTGAGGTTCCTCTTGCAAAGGAGAATGTTAAGGTGAATAAAGCTAAACCTACATTGATAAACCCAATGACTGCAAGCTGTGAGAGAGAGAGAGAGAGAGAGAGCTTACCTACAGGGAGAGTAAACCAAAAAAATCAAAAATAGATGAATGGCATTCAAAGCATGGTGTTATATGCTGTTATAATTCAGGTTGCAAGTTTTGTGACTTGAATCCCACATTGAAAGTATCTGATTTCAATGTGGGGTTTAATACGGTTTTTCCAATCTGATCAGCGTAGATGGTTAGAAAAAAAATGTGCTTGTAAAGATCTTGCAATTCATTTTGATAAGCTCTTGGCTTAGGAATTTCTTTTTAATCAGTGAGGTGCAAATTTTATTGCATAACTAAAAAACTGTATCTTATAATATTACCAAATTAACCTTAGATTATTCGTTATTATATATTCTCTACTATAGGAATCAATAATTATGACTTTATGTTGTATGCATATCCATTTCTCTTGACAGTTTCTACCAAACTAACAGCTTAATGACATAGTCTTGTGCAGGTTTTCTGTCCAGGAGTATGGGAAATTTAGAGTTATGCCGCTTGGTGAAGTTGCGGTAACACTTGCTGAAAGTGGGAAAATCGGTGCTTTAAACCTTCTCTTTAAACGTCATCCTTATTCTCTTTCTCCATCTATAATGCAAATACTAGCTGCTGTTCCTGAGACCATTCCTGTTCAAACATATGGACAGCTCCTTCCTGGAAGATCCCCTCCTGTGGGTGCTTCTCTCAGGGATGAAGATTGGGTTGAATGTGCAGAAATGTTAACGTTTATTAACAGTTTGCCTGAGAATCATGAGATGGATATCCAGATCAGAACGGAGCCCATTGTCAAACAGTGCCAAGGTTGCATTTGGCCATCTATTAATGAACTCTATAAATGGTACATGAATAGAGCTAGAGATATTGACTGCTATAGTGGCCAGCTGGAGAACTGTCTCAGCCTGGTTGACTTGGCTTGTTCAAAAGGGATCCATGAATTACAGCAATTTCATGAGGATATTTCATACTTGTACCAGCTGATGTATTCTGATGAGAGTGATGAAGATATATGCTTTGATATTAGTCTTATGGAGTGGGAACAATTATCTGACTATGAAAAGTTCAGAATGATGCTCAAGGCAGTTAAGGAGGAAAATGTGGTACAAAAGTTGCATGAAAAGGCAATTCCTTTTATGAAAAGTAGGTTTCATGACTTGGTCCCTGGTCATCAAGGGCAGAGTAAAGATTTCCTTTTCTCTTCACACAAGGATGGGTCATTTCTGGTCAGATGGCTTAAGGAGATTGCTTTGGAGAATAAATTAGACATATGCTTGATAGTTATTGAGGAAGGATGCAGGGAGTTGCAAGGTAATGGATTCTTCAAGGATAATACTGAAGCTGCGGAATGTGCTTTGCAATGTGTATATTTGTGCACAGTTACAGATAGATGGAGTACCCTAGCTACCATATTGTCAAAGATTCCGCAAAATCAAGGTAAGTTCTATTTGTATGGATTTATATGTAGTGTACAAGATATGATTTAGTTGCTTCTTATGCTTAGTAAATTTCTGAAGAAAATAGATTTTTTCTTAGGGTTGCATGCCAAATGGTGTACATGTAGTCAGAGCAGTTATTTTAATCTTATCCTTCTAATACATATGCATGGGTGCATGCGCACAACTTTCTTCTGTTTCTCTGATACTTTAACAAATTGCATATGCGGCGCACACCAACGTCAGACAGGTTGAAGGGTTGGCTATTGTGGCTGAATTTAGGTTAATCAAAAGCCAGAAAGTTAGGTGAACAATTAGGGTGTTATTGAAAAATGTTAGAGTTTAAGTTTGAACAAAAAAGAAAAGGAGCTGTTATTGCACTGAACTGTGTCTGTGAATAGTCCCTGTGAATAGTATCTGTTAAGGTTACTTGTGAATTGTAATTGATGAATAATACTTGTGTTAGTAATGTGTGGAATGGTAAATGGAAGGATAATTTTATAGGCTTTAAACAAAAGGTCTTAGGCATCATACATGAATTGCACCATTCAACTCGAAGTAGCATAAAATCTGTATTTTATTTTTATTAATTGAATGACAAAACTGAATTAGAAGTATTACGGTCCTATATAATTTTAGATTTTTAACTTATAGTAACATTTATTGGAAGTACTTTAAAGCAACTCCTAAACCTTTAAAAATGGGATTTTAAAATTTGTTCACATCTCCTAAGGATTTGGATTTCCAAAATAACTAAAAGAAATATTATTATTCTAACTCACAGTAACTCCAAAATGAGACTTAAAATAATAAATAAAAAGAGACTCCTAAAGAAATAGGGATAGAGTTTCTAGTGCAGCCAGAAATTCCAAAACCACTTCTTATTCTAACTACATGAGCAGCAATTGAAATAGACATGAATAAAAGCCTTAAAAAACTAGGAACTATTTTATATTTTCCCAATAGAACCTATATTAGATATGGATCATTCTTAGGTTTTTATCTCTTTCTATTTAAATTTTCTTGACTTCCTATTCTGTATCACACACTGATGTGGTTTTGAGATTTTTCCTTTGATGGTCCCTGATGGTTGGAACCTGCAAGACAAGAAATTGGGTAGGGTTGGCTTGTAACCACCGTGATGTTTTAGTCAACTGAGAGCTTAGCTTAATGCGTAATTAGACTCTTAGAATCATGTAGGCATACTTTTGCTACTGGAGAAATTCGTTTCTGTTGAGGAAAAAAAAAAAATTTATAGTTAGAGCTATAGTTGTATTCCTAATTAAACACATACTTGGATCTGGACTCCTAGCCAGCTTCCTATTTTAGAAAAAAAGACTTTTCAATTCCTTTTACTCCATGGATGTTGACCATGGTTTGCCAATTAACTATTTGTTTATCCGTCGATTCATAACTTTAGTTTAGGCTTTATCCTTGGTGTGATTTAAAGTCTGAATGATAGGATAAGGAAAGAACGGAACATGCCTTATCCTTAATTGATGTGGCTTTATGTGAGACATGCCATCTTATTTTTATTCTTGACTGTATCACCCATGTACATGGTAAAATTCATGTCAGAAAGAATGAATGATAATCAATAAAAGTGGAATGGTTAATTTTTGTAATTTATAGAAGTTAATAATGTAAGAATATTAGTGGATATCATTTGAAAATAAGTGGCTCAGATAGAATTGAATACATACTACTTTTTCACTCCTTGATATAGGATTAGGAATTGGCTTAGAGGAAGTCTCTGTCTTTCATGTTCAGGCAGTGTAGTCAAAAGTGCACGGGGCTCATGCCTAGGCTTGAAGGCACAGCAAGAAAGTATCTTGGCTATTTAAGCTACCTGGCGGGGCACATGGAAGCAAGTGCTTGCTTATTGTGTTTAAACAAGGGCCTCACATGAGACAATAAGCATTTAAGACCTGAATTTCTTGAAAATAGGTCTTGAAACCTTAATTTATTGCCTCTGTCTTAATTCTGCCCTTTATTCAAGAAATCTTTTCTTCACAAAATTGCCTGAGGCCTATGCCTTTTTGAATCCAATCGTAGATTTTATGCCAGTAATCCCTGTACTCTTTTTTCTATTAGCCTTTGTTTGGCAAGCTGCTGTAGTTAAGAGGTGATCTCTCCCACTTAAAATTGGGGGTATTCTACTCTCTCTCTCCCTCCCTCCCTCCCCCCGGGTCTCTCTCTCTCTCTCTAGATATATATTTAAAATGGAGGCTGTGGCTTTAATTGCTACTTTTTATCATTATCTCAATGCTTATGTGTGCTTTAGTAACTTGACATGTTATGATTTATATCCAAGTACTATTTGACTGCTAGTGCAGTGAACATAATGAACAAATTGTGACCTTGCAGATACTGAAATATATATCGATGGCCTAGACAAAAGACTTACACTTGCAAAAGGCCATATTGAAGCAGGGAGGCTTTTGGCATTTTACCAGGTTTGTGTTTTTCTGAGTATTGCCAATAATTTTGAGAAATGCTATATCATTGGCATTGATTGAATGGATTCTTTGGATATGCTTTCTTTTTTGGTGCTGTCCCACATGATTTTGGTTCATGTTACCAGTTAAACTTTCTTCTCTCATTTGCTTCAAAATAGTGATTCTAGGTCTTAATCTCTTTGTAGGCGTGAATTTCAAAATGATGCCTGTATATTTTTTATTCATTTTTTTTTTTTTTTTTTTTTTTTTTTTTGCATGTGCATCTTTGTTGAACTGTTGTATGGTATAGAATGACTGAAATCATAGTCAACCTTCTATCTGAAACAATTTTGCCCTCTAATATGCACTTTGCTATCATTTTGTTGAATTGTAATAATGATGTGTGAAATTGTTTTTCCATTACAAATACGATACTGGAATATACCTAGTGTATTGGCACCAGAATTGAATCATCAAACTCAAAAGATAAAATTGCAGCAGCTATATAACTTTTTTTTTTTGTACAATAATTGATGACACTGTTACTTATTTGTATTCAGGTTCCAAAGCCAATGAACTTTTGCCTTGAGGCCCATGCAGATGAAAAAGGAGTAAAGCAGATTCTTCGCCTTATGCTTTCAAAATTTGTCCGACGACAACCAGGTCGATCAGATAATGACTGGGCAAGCATGTGGCGGGACATGCAATGCTTGCGAGAGAAGGCTTTTCCTTTCCTAGATCCAGAGTATATGTTGACAGAATTCTGCAGAGGACTGCTGAAAGCTGGGAGATTTTCTCTGGCAAGCAATTATCTAAACGGTACAGGTTCAGTAAGCTTGGCATTAGAAAAGGCAGAAAATCTTGTTATTCAAGCTGCACGGGAATTCTTTTTCTCAGCTTCTAGTCTATCTTGCTCAGAAGTAAGTGCATTCATGTTTTCTGTCTCATTGTTTATGACATTTGCCAAGGATTTGAAATGTTCACCCTCTTTCTATGTCCACAATGAATTATGTATCCCAAAATTTACTATCAAAATTTCACATATGGTTTCAGTCGTTCCGTCATGTCTTTGTTTCCAAAAGCACTCTTGAAGAGTCAGTTCCTTAAGTTCTTTTAAGGAGATTAGATACTTGTAACCTGCAAGAATTTTTTTAAGTTAGTATATTTTTGTCACAGGATCCATGTTCAGCTTTATGCATAAATGCTTATATGCTTGTATATTAGTTTTAACATATATAATAGAATATTTGTTTTGGAAGTGCCTTTCCTTTTTTCTATATAGAGTGATTCTTTTTATTTTACTCATTATATTAATGGAACTCTTTTCAGGTTTGGAAGGCTAAGGAATGCCTAAATTTATTTCCAAGTAGCAAACAGGTTAAAGCAGAGGCTGATGCAATTGAGGCACTAACTGTTAAGCTTCCAAATCTTGGAGTGACTCTTCTACCCATGCAATTCAGGCAGATAAGGGATCCTATGGAGATCGTCAAAATGGCAATCACTAGTCAACCTGGAGCTTATCTACATGTCGATGAACTCATTGAGGTTGCTAAGCTTCTTGGATTGAATTCTTCAGATGACATATCAGCTGTTGAGGAAGCTATTGCTAGAGAAGCTGCTGTAGCTGGTGATCTGCAATTGGCATTTGATGTCTGCCTTCTATTGGCTAAGAAAGGGCATGGTCTCATTTGGGATTTATGTGCTGCAATAGCGAGAGGTCCTGCCCTTGAAAATATGGATATAAGCTCTCGTAAGCAGCTACTAGGGTTTGCCTTGAGTCACTGTGATGAAGAATCTATTGGTGAGCTTCTCCATGCATGGAAGGATCTGGACATGCAACACCAGTGTGATACTTTGTTGATGTTGACAAGGACGAGTTCTTCTAACTTCACGAATCAAGATTCCTCAACTGTGTCACTTCCAGTGACAGGTATTCAAGATATTGTTGATCTCAAAGATTGTTCTAAACTGGTTGATGAAGCAAGTGGTGATGGCTGTGAATCTTGCATGAACAAAGTAAAAAATACACTTTCTTTAGTCGCTAAAAACTTGCTGGTTGAAAGTGGAATTGATTTGGAATATTTTTTGAGAGAAAATGGAAAGATCTTATCTTTTGCTGCTTTCCAACTTCCATGGTTGCTTGACTTGAGCCGGAAAGCTGTGAATGATAAGAAACTTTCTGACTTGATTCCTGGAAAACCATTTGTGAGCATTCAAGCACAAGCCTTGATAACTACTCTCTCCTGGTTGGTGAGAAATGGTTTTGCTCCGAAAGACAATGTTATTGCCTCTCTAGCAAAATCAATTATAGAACCGCCTGTTACAGAAGAGGAGGATGTCATGGGGTGTTCTTTCTTGTTGAATCTTGTGGACGCATTTAGTGGGGTAGAAGTAATAGAAGAGCAGTTGAAGATAAGAAAGAACTACCAAGAGATTTGTAGCATCATGAATGTGGGGATGACTTACTGTTTATTGCATAACTTTGAAGTTGAGTGCAATGGTCCTTCACAAAGGAGGGACCTTTTATTGAGGAAGTTTAAAGAGAAGCACACACCACTTAGTTCTGGTAAATTATTTTAAATCTTTTTGGACTTGGCAAAAAAAAAAAAACAAAACATGCAATACAATATTCTTGTGATTTTATATATGGTATCTGTTGTTAGTTAAAAGCACTCTGTTAGCATTTTAATTATATAATTTTATTTTTCCTTTTTAAATTCAGATGAGATCAACGAAATTGGTGCAGTACAGTCAACATTCTGGAGGCAGTGGAAGCTCAAATTAGAAGAGAAAAAGCGTGTAGCTGAACATTCTAGAGTTTTGGAGCACATAATTCCTGGGGTTGAAACTGCACGCTTTCTTTCAGGTGACTTTAACTACATTGAGACTGTTGTTCTTTCCCTGGCTGAATCAGTAAAGTTGGAAAAGAAGCGGATTGTGAAAGATGTGTTGAAATTAGCTGACACTTATGGTTTAGATCATACTGGGGTAAATGGATCTCCCTGACTTCATCTTTGAACATATGTAGTAGTTAATCACATGCTTGTTTGACTGCTTACATTAACATATTCTCTCTTCCTTCTGCAGGTCCTACTTCAGTACCTTAGTTCTATTCTTGTTTCTGAGGTTTGGACAGATAATGATATTATGGCTGAAATCTCAGAAGTCAAAGGAGAGATAACTGGTTGTGCTTCTGAAACCATCAAAACCATTTCCACAGTTGTGTACCCTGTAATTGATGGATGCAACAAGCAGCGACTTTCCTGTATTTATGGTCTCCTCTCTGACTGCTACTTGCAGCTGGAGGAAAAACAATCCTCACTAGCAATACACCAATTTTCTCCACATTTACCTGCTCTTGAGTTAGCTCATTTATACAAGGTCATTGGGCAAGAGTGCCAAAGGGTTTCCTTCATTAAGAACCTAAATTTCAAGAATGTTGCTGGTTTAGATGGTCTGAATTTCCAATCTTTTCGCAGTGAAGTGTGTGCACACATCAATGAATTTAACTTGGAACACTTGGCAAAAATGGTACAAACACTGACCAGTATCTATACCAGTTCGGTGCCTGAAGGTCTCATGTCGTGGCAGGATGTGTATAAAGTTTATGTTCTAGGATTGTTGACAACTTTGCAAAGTAGGGCTAGAATGGAGTTCAATGACAGAAACCCAGAAAAGTTTCAGAAGTTTATTAGTCAACTTGAGTTCACATATGATTCTTCTCAAATGTATATCAGGCTTTTGGCACCTTCCGATGCCCTGGACATTATGAAGCAATACCTAACTGTGATTATACCTCTGCATGATTGTTATGAGAGTATTCCGGACAACTCAACATGGCAGGATTGCCTCATAACCCTTTTGAACTTTTGGGTCAGACTAACTGAAGAAATGCAGGAAATTGCATCCACTGAGAGCTCTGTAGAAAAACTCGGATTCTATCCAGGAAGCTTGTTAAGTTGCTTGAAAGTTTTTATGAGGTTGGTGATGGAGGACATTGTATCACCAAGTCAGAGCTGGGGCACCATTGCCAGCTATGTCACTATTGGGTTGATTGAGGATTTTGCTGTTGACATTCTGATCTTCTGCAAAGCCATGGTATTTTCTGGTTGTGGCTTTGGAGCCATTTCAGAAGTGTTCTCTGAAGCAATATCACAACATGATATCAGTTCAACTTCATCTGGTAACTGTGAATCTCAGGATATTCTTCATCTCTACACAAATATTTTGGAGCATATTTTAAAACATTTGGAGAGTGGATCCGATGAAAACCAGAATTTGTATCATTTGTTATCGTCTTTGAGTAAGTTGGAAGGTCAACTGGAGAATTTGCTGAGGGTCAGGCAGTTTGTTTGGGAAAGAATGGCCCAATTCTCTGATAATTCACAGCTACCTAGTCAAGTTCGAGTGTATGTTCTAGAGCTTATGCAGCTGATCAGGGGTAGAAATATTAAGGGTTTCTCTGCAGAGCTACAATCCAAAGTTCTTCCATGGGAAGGATGGGATGAATTTCTATTTACTAGTAAAAGGAACGAGACGACTGCTAATCTTGGATTGCTGGATAATACAGATGCTTCTACTCAGTACACAAGTACCTTAGTTGCTCTAAAATCCTCTCAGCTTGTGGCAGCCATTTCTCCTAGCCTAGAAATCACTCCTGACGATCTCTTGAATGTGACGACAGCTGTCTCTTGCTTTTTGAAGTTGTGTGAAGTGTCCAATTCAAATGCTGATATTGATGTGTTACTAACTGTCTTGGAAGAATGGGAAGGGTTCTTCACTGAGAAAACACATTCTGCAGAAACTTCTGAAGCAGGTAATAATGACTGGAATGCTGAAGATTGGGACGAAGGATGGGAAAGCTTTCAGGAAGTAGAATCTTTTGAGAAAGAGAAAACTGAGAGCTCCCTCGGTGTTCATCCTTTACACGTGTGTTGGATGGAGATATTCAAAAAACTGATTACACTATCACGCTTCAATGACTTACTAAGACTTGTTGACCAGTCATTATCAAAACCTAATGGAATATTGCTGGATGAAGATGGTGCCAGGAAATTGAGTCAGGTTATATTTGAGATAGACTGCTTTGTGGCATTGAAGTTTGGGCTTCTTCTGCCCTACAATTCAATACAATTACAGTGTTTGGATGTAGTTGAAGAAAGGCTGAAGCGAGGAAGCATCTCTGACACAGTTGGGTGGGATCATGAGTTCTTCATTCTTGTGATTTCATCTAAGATTATATCAACTATAATAACCAAAACCGTATATGGCACTACCTTCTCTTATCTATGCTATTTCGCGGGCAATTTCTGTCGCTGGTGTCAGGAAGCCCAGTTATCAAGTATCACAGAGAAAAAGAAGGAAGAACGTGTAGACACTCAGAAGGAAGTCTTGCTTCTTTTCAGAAGAATACTATTCCCTTCCTTCATATCAGAGCTTGTGAAGGCCGATCAGCAGATCCTAGCAGGATTTCTTGTTACAAAATATATGCACACAAATGCTTCTCTCAGTCTAATTAATGTTGCAGAAGCTTGTCTTCGTAGATACTTGGAGAGGCAGCTTTATTCCCTGCAACACGACGAGCTTACTCTCGAGGAGATGAGTTCATGCAAAATGCTCAAGAATAAAGTTTCGTTGTTGAAAGGTGAATTAGGAAATTTGATCCAATCTGCATTAGCATTGCTTCCTACTAGTCTGAGATGAGGACGACTTTGCTAGAAGATTCTCTTGTTAAGAATAGGTCTTTGTATTAACTGAATCATTCATTTTTTTTTCCTCCTTGGGGGGGATTTTCAGTTAATAGTATTGGCTTTATAGTTACTATTGTGATTGCTCTATTAGCTCGTTTTCTTTGCAGCAAAGAGTAGATTTACAGAGAGATTAATACGAGTAGATGGAAAAGAATGGAATTTGATTGTAGGTGAGGTTGCTAAAAAAGAAGCTGAAAAATAAATAGTCTTCTCTTAAATCCTAAACAACAGTGTCCATGCTTGCTTGCTTTTAAGAGCCTTAAGCCAACTTCTTATTTGTTATTTGTGACTGATTTTGCGGTCTTCTTATTGTGGATGACTAATTTTGAAAATCAAAGTCATGAATCACATCTCTCTATCTCATTAAATACAAGACAACACGATAGCGAAGCATACATAACAAAGAACACGAAGAAAAGAGGAGAGCAAAACAACAGAACAGAATCATAATTACTGTATCCATAAAAAATAGTTAATAGCCATTGGATTTTACCGATTAAATTTTGACCATTGGATAATAAAAATAAAATGTGAATAATATTTTATTGTTACCACTAAATATCATTAAATTATTTTTACAAACAATAACTTTCTTGTTTGTCCAAGTGTTTGTATTAATGCTTTATTTCTTAGTTATTAATTTTTTAACAATTTAAATACTTTAATTATTAATTTTAATGATCAAAAGCAAGGACATATAAATTTATAATTAAGTTTTCGTAATTCTATTGAAGTAAGATTAGGACTTTTAAATTGTATGTAATTTTTATTGTAGTTTATTTGTAAATTTTTAATATATTTAGATATTCCATTGATACATTCCAAATACCCAAAATATACCCATATTTTTATAATTTACATTATTAATATTACGAAAAAAAATGGTTGTATATTTTAATATACCTAAATAGTTAACCATTTAAAACTTAATTTTTGTGATTTTCAATATATTGTTTCCAGTTAATTAGATTCCATTTGCACTAATAAAAAATTATTTGTAAAACTAATTACTTTAACAAATTATTATGAATTTGGATTATTTCTAGATATAAAAAATAATGTGAAAAATAATTTTGAGATTAATTTAAGAGGAAAACTCTTTTTTTTTTCTTCCTAAAAAAGCATTTTTTAATTTAGACTGGGAAAAAAAAAATAAAAACTGCAATATTAACATCTTAATCACTTTTTTTTTTTTGTTATAAATCATCGGTATTCGGATCCTATTACTAGGGATTGACTAAATCCGACTAAGGGTTAGTCACAGTTAAGCCTCTTTGCTCGTCTCTGCAGGTGTGTTAAGTGAGGATCGCACTCGAGAGCTTTTCCCATATGCTCAGTCTACATAATCAATTGAGCCACAATCTGTAGGTTAATCACCTATTTTTTTAATATATGTGAATCATTCTTGCATAATATTTTATACCAAAAAAATTAATAATATTGAAAAGAAAGATTTTATATTAATGAAACTTGAATTTTAAATATGTACTCTTAAGTAATCTTATAGTTGTTAGTAGACTTTAGGAATGAGAAAAGAATTTTTCATTTTTAATCTTTATATCGAAGAGTTATATATTTTATATAAATATATTATTATAGAAAAATAAATAAGAGTTAAATAAAAAGAAATAAGGAAAGAGAAGGCACAACTAAGAAATATGTTAAAAAGAAAAGAAAAGAAATATTGTGAAAGATGTAACTTGTTGTAATAAACTTAGATGGACATGTGTCAAGAAACTTCCAATCTTTATCAATACAGATTTTTCAATTCTGTAAACTACGAAAAGCTAAGAGAAGATTATGAGAAGAAAAAAAAAAATGGAAAAAAAGAAAAGAGAAGAAAAGAAAAGAGAAGATTATGAGAAAAAAAAAAAAGATTATGAGAAAAAAAAAAAACGTGGTGATAGTATTGTATACGTCGATGTGTTTATATTTGATAGAGTTAAAAGAGGGAATTTTGTAGTATAGTGAAAGTGTTCTGTTTTATTTTGATTTTGATATTTTTTTCTTATTTTGATTCTCTTTTTATTGCTTGGAATTTTACGATTTCTCTCTCGGATTCTTACTGATGAACAGTAAGATTTGTGAGTGAAAATTAAGGAGCTTGATGTGTTTTACCCTTAGATTCTTTTTTTTTTTTTTGAAATATAATTCATTAATAATAATATCAAAAATTACAAATAAGACCAAATATAGAATTTTACTATTATTAGCAGCTAATAGAGTTCGATGATCTTGTAATGAAACAAAAAAATCATATCATTTTGAATGAAATTAAAACTAGAAAGTATAATATTAGATATTTCTATTTGGAGTTGATCTTAACAAAAGATATAAATCTTTATAGCAGCAACTAGTCCTTTAATTGATTTAGACGTCAAAATAATAACTTCTCTGGATCTTCTATAATTGGATTGCTTTTCCAATAATTTGCAACATATGATGAACACAGATAAATTTCTACCGCTATGCGTCAATAGCATCAATGGAGTAACAGGCCGCACTACCAGACTCTACTGATCGAAGATCCACACATGCAAGCGGAATGATCGCAGCCTTGACGTGTTATATAAATTAGTTATTCAAATGGAAAAAAATAAGAAAGTCGAAGAATCTTAGAATATAGTTATGTCAAATGAAAAAAAAAAAAAAAAATCAAGGAATGGATATAATATAGTTATATAAATGTAGTTCTTTGATTTTAACATATATAATAGCCATACCATAGAAATAGCTTTAACATCCTCAACTAAAACATCCTCTACAGCATCTCAACTACATCATCCTCTACATCTTTATCATGTGGTCGATGTTCAAATACAACATTTTCATCGTATGATGGATCTTCAAGTACAACATCCTCTACGGCATCTTCATCTTATGGTGCATCTTCAAATGCAATCGTTTCTTCTTGCATTTCATTCCATCTTTGGTGAAATACATCAGCATTTCCTTCCAAGATAGGAGCCTTTTGCATATCCCCTGTTCCCTGTACGGTAAACTGGCTTGGTTTTGTAATCAGGATGGCATTGAGCTGTTCCAACTCACCATGGATATGTGGATATTTGTGGCACAGGGAGTTGAACATATAGCTAACAGTGGAATTCCCAGGCCATAGGAAGTTAGTATTTCCATGGTCTGAACATAACTTGGCATTTAGTGCCAACATTACATTAATATCGTGTCGAATACACCAATATACCAAGTTTTGCGCATTACAGTCGTCTTGACAATTTACTGGAGCAAAGACTGAATCATATATCTCTTCCGTTCTTGGATATCCCCTACATGTCATATATGATAGAAATAAATCACCGCCCCTTTCAGGAACTACGTCACCTCATCTTTAATTAATTGATTGAAAGATCGTACTGTAATTTTTTCCCAAAAAATTTTAGGGTCAACTTTTCGATTGTCTTTTTTGTTATATATATTACTTTTTTTCTGGATATATAAATTATGGTTTTTCGTGTTACCATAATATTGAATTTTTGATATTAAAAGTCTATAATAGAAGATGAGTTGATAGCTAAAAATTACATTGAAATGATAAATTTTTATTCGGTAAAGCTACTTACCACAGTCTGTGCTATCTCAAGAGGCTAATTATGTAATCTACTTACCTGTTTAACATTATTGAAATTGTGCATGATTAATTGCAATTTATAAAAGACTAACTTGGCCTTTACATTGACAGAGGCTATGAAAGGTTTGACTTTTTGAAATTCAAATTTGTTTTTGGATTGTCGAGTAAGCTTTAATGCTTTTGATTCTTTCCAATGCAAGACGCATTTTTGTTTTGTATAAGCAATTGAAAAGTTGAATAAGAAAATGTTTGAGGTGTTTAAATATTTTTTAGCAGAATACTATTTTACATTACAAAAGAATTATTTTTTGTTTTAAGTTGTTCAGAAAAGCTAGAAAAATGGTAGGAAGCTCACTGTGATATCCCGACTGCGGAACACAGGAATGAATCGAATCATATATCGAAAAGGGAAAAACTAATCGGCAGAGGCGCCTTTTGATGAAATGGTTTAGAGAGTTGGAAGAACTCCAAAGTTAAGCGTGCTCGCTTATTGGAAATCCTAAGATGGGTGACCACCTTGGAAGTTTTCCATTTCACCCGCGGGACAAAATTGTGCGGATCCTACCAATACAGTGTGAGATGAATTGGAGTAGGGCATGACTTACTAGAACGACCCGAAAAATTATTTTCAAAAAAAATTTTTCATTTAAAAACTTAAATATAAATTCTAACCAATTATAGGACTGTAATTTATGGAGTTCTGCAATTATATTCCAAATGGATTATAATTGAATAATATGAGTATATATATATTTATTATGTGAATTGTATTTTGATACGTCTGTTGAATATAGTTAATGGGCTTGAAACCATGACTATGAATAGAACATGGGTTTAACTAATATAGGCTTACTACGGGCCTAGGCAGCCTTAAGCCTATCCAGGTCCCAGTGCTGGTCCAGCCCTTGGAAACGGGTCTTCAAACTCACGAAGGAAGAGTAACTGTAAGAACAGAAACTATTATATTATATTCAGAGTGTTTTCGCAGATCCGGAAAACGTTCGACTTTTATTTTGGATTTGGAAAAGAGGGATCTTTATTAAAAACAGTGGTGACAAAACACTTTTGGATACGATGCCGATAAATCGGTTTTATAAAACACTTTGAGTCGCCACCCATTTTTACGGCAATGGGACCGTTTCCAATTTTAAAAGTGACTTCATTTAAAACCCAATTTTATTTAAGGCCAATTTAGAGAACTGGTCAGGCGTACCGAGTGCGATTCTGGGTAAGGGAATTGGGTATGTCGGCTCGTTGGAAGCCGACGCCGGGAAAAAACCGGCCTCTTTTAACCTACAATTTCTAATTTTGATTCAGAAAAGCCAAATTATTTGTTTAAACCCAACCCGAATAAATCGAACCAAGTTCCTATATGGAAAATTATTTAATCGTCCCAAACAATTTCAATCATTGCATTCATAATCATTCAAACCATTCAACCCAAAGCAGTTAAGTCAAAGTAAACACAAGACCCGCTCTTGCCTTATGGTTAAAGGCGGGCCATAAACCGATCCTAAAAATACATTCTACCCAATTTGAGTCCAAGAAACCCTAAATACCCGAATTCATGCATAATTACATATTAATATACTAAACTTGATTAAACTGCAATCTACCCACAATTGGTTGTCTTCGTATTTACTTCAAGAATTAAATCTTATTTATTTTTTGTACAAAATTCGTTAAGTTTTTGAACAAAAATTGCTTCTGGACCCTCAGGACAGTCGCATCACGAAGCTGTTCTATGGAAGAACAGTTGCGTGACGGATCAATGGCTGCGTGACGCAGCTGTTCATAATTAGGAAAACTTCCAAATTCGTCAACCGTTTATTTCAAATCCATAATTAAAATATAATATTAAACAGTAAATAAAACAAAATAAAATTATGAACACAAACAGTTCCGTCACGCAACCACTAGATCCGTTACGGATCTAATAGCTGCGGGACGCAACTGATCTTGGTAAAGCAACCGTGTTTTGGACATGAACAGTTCCGTCATGCAACTGCCAGATCCGTGACGGAACTACTGGCTGCGTGACGCAACTGCTCTGGTTCGTATTTATTTTTCAAACAACCCTTTTTACGTTTTCTTTTTATTTAAACATGCTTTAATACAGTCTAAAAACATCCAAGAGTGGGCAGAATACCGCTTAACTAAGATTACAATACTAAAACACCAATAAAATAAATAATAATGGATAAACAACTAAAAATACCAAGAAAAGTCTCAGGGAATTACCTAACCCTCAGATTGAGGATTGTAGATAATCTGAACGCCTTAAGGAATGAGATTTCAGGGTTCCAGAAGCCTTTGTTCACCAGGTTTCAACACCCACCTCCTTCTCTCTTCTTTTTTCTCTCTTTTTATAATTTTCGTTTTTAACTTAATTAATCTCTAGAGGCTGTTTTTCTTCAAGGGAACTCAGAAGAGTTTCTGCAGAAAAACCCAGCCGCAAGTATATATTTTTGTGCCCTAAAAATTCTTCCCCCCAATAAGATAAAAAATGCAGTATTTATAGAGGTAGGTTAGGACATAGTTGCGTCACGCAACTGACGGCCGCATGACGGACCCGATAGCTGCGTGGCGCAGCTCACTTTTTGGACCATTGCCACGTACCCAAACAGAATGAAAAATAGTTATGTCGGCATTCAGGGTGACGTCATCTTGATTGGAGTTGCGTGACGCAACTGCCAGTGCCGTCACACACCTAATAGCTGCGTGACGCAACTCTAATGCAAATCAGACACCCTTAAATTGGTCTAAATTAAATCCTTGGATTAAAGGCTTCCGGATAATCGTGATCCCTCATTCCGCGTCCTTGTATCCTCATCGGGTTAGGTGGGGGCATAAAGACACGCGTCAACAGTTTGCCCCCCCACTTTATCATTAATTGTATAAACGATTAATGTTAAAGTGGTCCATTGACGCGCCTTCAACCTCGGATCAGATGAAATGGTTGTCCTGATCATCTGGTTACATTCAAAGCTCAGTTTGATCGGCTTTGTTGACTCCAGCCGGATCGGCAACGACCTCCAAAACTCGGTCTGATTGGCTTTGAAGATACCTTCGAGGCTCGATTTGATAGGCTCGAAGGATTTTGTTTCCCTTGATCAACTTCGTAATTCACCATCATTAACCAGGAAAAGGATCCAAACAGCTTGGTAATACACCATCACTGTTCGGTGGGACTTATCGGTTTCAAGAAATTGTCACCGGTTGGTCATTGAGATTATCCTGATCAGCTTCGTAATACACCATCACTAATTAGTAAAAAGATTGACTTGACCAGCTTCGCAATACATCATCACTAATCGAGAAAACGATCCAAACAGCTTCGTAATATACCATCACTGGTTGGCCTGAAAAATTATTTAAGAGAAAAAGAGCAATTTCTATGTACAAACAGATCTTTGCCTTTGTTAAAATGTTGGAGCATCACATGCCCCCATGCATTGATAATTATAAACTTTGAAATTTTGCATCAGTGCAAAAGATTTTACTTTTGCCCCCAGTCCGGAATTCCGACTCGGGACCAAAATAACATCTTTTGGCAAACCTTGAAAATTTGATTGCAAAATTTTGTTTTAAATTATGGTAAAAATTGTAGCAAATTTTTTTTTTTTTAGCCCTGAATTTTCAAGTATACCTTTGCTGATGCGGCGTTTGAAAGAAAACTTACCTGAGGGTAATTTGGGCAATTTGATGATCTTGCCCCTTGTGTGGTGAGTAGACAAAATTACTGAAGTATACGAACCGCACATTGACTTCAAATTGCTTGGACGGGCCATTATGGGCTGAAATAGGTGCTAATGGGCCATTTTGGGCTTAAATGGGTGTTAATGGGCTATTTTGGGCTTCAATGGGTGTCAATGGGCTTGGGCCCATTGTCACTTCTTATTATAAGTAAGCTTTTCAACATTTCATTTCTCACTTTTCAACTCTCAAACCTTCCAAAACACTCTGAACCTCAGCTAAGATGTCTCAGCTTTTCGAGATCCCAGCTTCTGCTTACACAACCGGAGATGGACACCCTGGGGGCGATCCTGGACATCTCAGTTTTTGAGGGTGAGCGAGTACCGGTTAGCCGTAGTGCCTTGACACCCGGGACACGACCTCTTCAGCTTCTCCTGTTGCCGGGCTCTGATTTCCCTGTTCGACATCATATCGACGTGATGCGCGGCTTCCAGTCCGAGGTAAGTAACTTTGCGCTTGAATTTCTTGCTTTCGATGATGCGTTGTGAATGAATTATTGCAATTTGCATACTGTTTGTGCGTCGGCAGTTGCGTCACGCAGGGGCGAGTTACGTGACGCAGCTGTTCCTGCGTGAACAGTTGCGTGACGTAGCTGTTCGAAGTTGCGTAACCCTATTACCTCTGAATCATTTGAGTTTGCCTCTTTTGCATGTATTAAGACCTTATTTGCTGTCTTAGAGTTGATTCCATTTCCAATGCGACGTATTTAGACCCTGAAAATGCATAAAAAAGCATAAAAATGAATAGATTGAACATTAGGTTAGTTCTGCCTTACCTTCGACAGTTGCATCAAGGGACACAATGCTTTGAACAGTTGCGTGGCGCAACTGTTGGGTGCGTGACGCATCTACAGTTGCAGGATGCAACTGTACCTGGCTAGTGATTTGAACGCTCAATTTTCCTGCGATAAAAACAAAAATAAACAACTGTTAGCTTAATTCTTTATTTGAATAAAATTTTTCTTACACAGGTTGATCTGGGCAAGGCCCGTGCTGGCGGATCCTCCACTGATGCTTCAGCCTTCTGGGACTTGTTGGACCCCCCGATGCGGTCTAGAGTCGTTGCTGCTAGTTTCAGCGATTATGCCGCTGGGCTTCGCCGGACTCAGCCCCGATTTCCACCCGCCATGCGCTACGCGCTGATGGAGCGGTGGAACGACTGCACTCACTCGTTCATATTTGGCTTCGGAGAGATGACCCTGACTCCAGCCGACTATACTGCTATCACCGGGCTCGGGTTCGATGGGGTGGTCGCCCCTTTAGATTCTCGGTACCAGACTGCCGCACTGGGAGCTGAGCTTGTGAGGACCCTACTCGATGTTCCTACCCGCACCAGGTACACAGCTCAGGGGTACATCTCCTATGAGGTGGTTTATAAATTCTAGGCCGAGCGGATTCGTCCGAGATTGGCTGCATGGAGAGAGCTACCTGCGGATGTTAGACCCACAGCTCCTGCTTATACGAGGGAGGAGGGGGACCAGGCGGCGCGGTCTTTCATTTTCTACCTTATCTCTTTGCAGCTTCTGTGCACCTCCCAGAATAAGGGAGACCCTGCCGTGCTGGCCTGCCTGCGGGATTTGGGCCGTGTTGGCTCTTATGACCGGGCTTCTCTCGCCTTGGCTCATCTTTACCATGGTCTAGATGTATGGACCAGGGGTAGCGGTGAGTCTAACTGGCAGTTCCTCCACCCGCTAGAGGTAAGACACTTATTCCCTTAACTTTTTTCCTTTATTTTTTCCATTACTCAGATTTATACTTAGCTGTTGAGATCTTGTTACAGGTGTGGGCTTATGAGTACCGGATCTATCCCGGTGGTCCAGGGAGTGATACGTCTGCTGATGCCCGGCGGATTCCTCGGTACCTGGCGTATCGCCTCCATACCTTCTCCAACTCCGAGGATCCACACTACTGGAGGTGTTATCTTAACGGTAGGACCTTAGTTGATGTAAGTACAAGAAACTTTCTGAATAGCATGTCTCCTTTCATTCATTTTTCATTCATTTTTTTTTGCATAATTACTGACTTTTCTATTTTGCAGCTCCTTCTGACTCCATGGGAGGGAGATGCTTGGGCGGCCTATCCCTCTCGTGCCGTGGTGGAGGCCTTCACCCAGTCCAGGATCTTGCTGCAGGGCTACTGGGTGGACCAGTACTTCTTAGGAGAGAGGATCTTTGAGATCCATGTTCCCACAGCATAGAGGCGAGTGCCTGCTGCTCCTCCTTGCCATATGTGCCTTTTGGAGGGTATGACCCCGGAGGACCTGTTGTTGGAGTACGACGGCCCGCCAGCGAATGTTTTCCTGATCCCTGGTGATTATGCCTCTTACTTCACCACCCGGCTACAGGCCAGATTGCCGGAGGTTCGGGAGTATATTCAAGTAGTTCCTGTGCCTTTGGTCTCTTTTTCAACACTTTGATCAAGTAATTAACTGCATTTGTTTGGACTTGTCGCAGGAGAGGAGGAGGCATCGGACCCCTGCATAATACAGGGCGCAGGCGGAGGCGGAGGCGAATGCTCCGGCGGCTGGGCCTACGGGAGCCGTGCTAGGCAATGTCCCCTTTCCTCTGGGCATGGAGGTTGCTCTGGACCCTACTCTAGGCCTCGGACTGGCCATAGTCATTCCTGCTAACCTCAGGCAGGCTCCTCGCCTGCTATAGCTGGATCCTGAGCATGCCACACACGTAAGTAGAAAAACGAATTCATTAAGTTAGAGATGCTTACCTGAATGATTCTTTATCGAATGCTTTTCGCACTTGCAGGTGCCTGCTCAGAGATATCAGGAGCTGTACTAGAGGTTTGGCTTCGCTCGGTCCTACACTGCCCGGCTATATCCAGAGCTTCACGAGAGGGTATGATTCTCTTACTTTTTGCTTTTTGCTTCTTGCTTTGTATACTCCTCTTACCTTTCTCCT
The DNA here is from genome assembly GCF_041381405.1 of Jatropha curcas. Classification (NCBI taxonomy): domain Eukaryota; kingdom Viridiplantae; phylum Streptophyta; class Magnoliopsida; order Malpighiales; family Euphorbiaceae; genus Jatropha; species Jatropha curcas. The sequence goes on from NC_143155.1 coordinate 10,716,089, forward strand.
TTTTGTATTTCCACAGGATTTAGAGATTGGCAGGCTGCGGAGGCATCAATACCGTCAGACCAGTACTATTTCTCGTCTTCAGCTGGAGGTTGACCGGCTTCGGACTAGGCTAGAGGTGGAGGGGATTCCTTTGGATTTCTCCGAGGATGAGGAGGATGATGATGATGGCTTTTCGTCCGACGATGCTCCACCACCTCCACCCTCTTCTATTAGGCAGGCGGCAGTGGTCCCAGCCGGAGGCGACGTTAGTCGGCCTTCTCCATTTTGATCACACACTTTATGACATTTTTGTAGCTCGTCGGAGTATTATTTACATTTCCTTTAGTACAGTATTCTTACTTTTCTTTTATTACAGTATTACTTACATATTCATTATTTACAATTTGTGAGACTTCACTTTATTCCTGCATAAACAAAACACAAAAACACAAAAGCGCAAAATGGAAGTACCCCTCTTACTTGCAAGAGTGGTCCATCTCGTTAATGCTTAACCAATTTATTGCACACCGGAAAACAAAATAAGGAAAAGAAAATAAAAATAAGATAAAAATTAATCAGAAACAAAGATGAAACGTAATACTTACCTGCCGAGGCGGTCCACTTGGTTAATGCGGGTATGAATGCCCATCTACTTTTCTTTGCAAAGGACAAAAAACAATAAAACGAGAACTGAACAAAAATCACAAAAAGAAAAAGGATACGTCCCATTCTTTTACAGGAGTGGTCCAGCTCAGTTAATGCGGACATAAATGCTCAACCATCCTATTGTAAGGGCTGTCCATCTTATTAATGCAGGCATAAATGCCCAATTACCGGTGTGGTCTATGCATAAATGCCCATCCAACCACTATAGTAAATACCATGCCGGATGGTGATGGCGTGCATTCACTGAGGCCTTTTCCACTCCTATAAATAGAAGTTTCCCTCTTCGTTCTCTTCATCCAGCATTCCAAACGGCTTCTCTTTTTTAATAATCCCTTCCCTCCATGGCTTTCAGAAATCAAGTCTCAGCCTTTGTTCAATCCATTCCTGATGATCTGTGGCAGATTCACCCCATGAACCAACTCGCTTGGCTGACATATTTCAAAGACTTGAAGCCTGATCATAGTTTCTTGTCTTAGCTCGTCATGTACTTCAATCCCAACACCATGGTTTTCCGATTTGAAGATTCCGAAGTAACTCCGACCTACGAGGAAATGTGTGCCGTGATGGGTCATCATCCTGAACAAGATGAAACTCCAGCTTTGCCCCCAGGCTCGAGACACGATCTGGCCGAGATTGCGGCTCTCTGCCCGGTTTACCTTCCTGACGGTATAGACCAAGATCAAGGCCTTCCCTTAGAGCTTTTTCTGAATAGGGTTCTGTCCATGGATGCGAACCCCTCTTGGGTTCGCGCTTGTTGTTTCCTGCTGTTAAATATGTATGCCATGAAGAACTGCCAACATGGAGTTAGAGATTTCTGACTATTGACCATTGTTCGGGACATACAGGTGTATCGTCGCACTGTATTTATGATGATCATGGGAGAGACCATGTGTTGGATTAGGGATATTGCCCTTCATGTCACCAACTTCAATGTTCACCATCGAGGTTGCCCAATGTTGTTGCAAGCCTGGGCTCTAGATAAGTTAAGCCTAATTCCTCCAAACCCAACTCGTTTGATTCCAACCTATGGCCTTGCCAATTTTCGGTCCCGCTCCCGAGGACAATTTGATTTTGGTGATAACCCCGTGATTCGGTGGACTTGCCCTTGGTGGAGGATTAGATTGGTCACAGCCGGAAGCATGAACCTCAATTATGTGTTATACGCCAGTCTTGACCGTTCCATAGCCTATTTTCCAGACAGGATCAACCGTCAGTATGGTATTGTACAGCGCATTCCCAGAATCCATGACTTTGAGAGTGGTCCCATGACGCAGAGTCTGTTGACCAATTTAGCCGACCGTTGGCGGAACCGAAACACCTAGTACCTGGGTCAAGGGGTGATGCATGACACCGTGACACCCGAATATATTGACTGGTTCTACTCCCAATGGTGAAACTGGCTCTTGAAGGGACTGGTGTCTGATGATTCGCTCACTAGAATAAATGCTGTTGCTACTGCTTTTTCCCTTTAATTTCCTGTATTTCGGGGCTGTGAGCTCCCAATTAATGTATTCCCCTCTTTTTTCAATGAATGACTCTGATAGTTCTGTCTTTATTAATTCTTGCTTTCTGCACACATAGGCAACAAAAGACAATAAATCTTTTCCTTCGAAATTATTTGCTGTGTTAGCACTTGGGCCTCCTGCCCCTGGGTCAATACATGAAAGCACATAAAAAGCGGATCATTTGATTTAAAGACAGAAGCTTAAGTTTGGAAATAAAGAGATGGGGTGACCATTTTTATTACCTGCAGTAATCAAACAAAATAACATATGCAACTCCTTTATGTATGTATGAACCTACTGAGTGCTAAGGTTTTATCCATAGGTTTTTTTTTTTATCGATCTTTCCAAGGAAATCACTGAGAAAATGGTATTTGTTCCCCTGATCGATGTTTTAAAAGAATTTATTACTCAAGCAAGACCAGCAGCCAGGACATTTTCCAAATAGATGAGCAAGTCTTGATCAGATAAGCAGAGAGGAAGGTTTTGCATTCCTTAATCATATCCCCGAAACAAAAAAGGAAGAAAAATTTGAAATTCAAGCCCTTTATTAATCTTACTTCTTTCAACATTACACAGAAGTAAAGAAGAACTATTTTAATACAATGGTCATTCATTTTAACTACTCATTTACCTATTCTCCTTCTAGTCAAGTTGATGACATTGAGCAACCAGTCACAAACATGTCACGAACGCATGGCATAGATTTCGCATTTAAACTAAGAATCACGCGTTAATCCCGAAAGCTTTATTTATCTTATATTTTATGCTCTAACTTTTGCCTAGGCCGCCTTTTACGGGTTTTCAACCTAGCGAGTTCATTTCTTACCTAGGTCGCCCTTTCGGGTTTTCAACCTAGCCCCTCTCTTTTTTTTTTTTTTTTTTTTTTTTTTTTTTTTTTTTATCGGAATCATCATTTCAGGCATAGAAGCTTTTCATTTGGTCTTGATTAACAATCCGATTGACAGGCTTTCCTTCCATAGTGATCAATTCAGCGGCACCTTTAGCTAATAGCTTCTGAATTCTGAATGGCCCATGCCAGTTGGGTCTGAATTTCCCTCCAGGATGACTTTGAGATTCGTGGTCTAACAATCTGACCAACACTAAATCTCCATTCTTTAAAGCCCTTGGATGTACCCGTTTGTTGTAGAAACGAGCAATCCTTCTCTTTCTCATCTGATCCTGGAATCTGGCGTTCAATCTTCTGCCATCTAAAAGCGCCAGATCCTCATACCTTTTCTTGACCCATTCTTCCTCGGTCAGACTGGCTTCCACAAGAACCCTGAGAGACTTCTTTTCAAGCTCTACAGGTAACACGGCCTCCATCCCATATACAAGTTCGAAAGGAGAAGCTCCATTCACTGACTTGAAAGTAGTGCGATGCCCCCAGAGCGCGAAAGGAAGTTTCTCAGCCCAGCTTCTATACTTCTCGCACATCTTGGACATGATTCTCTCAATCTCCTTATTTGCGGCTTCCACTGCACCATTAGCTTGAGGTCGATAAGGAGAGGAATGGTGATGCTCAACCTTATACCTATATAGCAACTGGCCGACGTCTGCTTGAAAATGAGAACCGTTGTCTGTAACTATGTGATGGGGAACACCATAGCGACAGAAAATGTTCTGCTCAATGAATCTAGCCACTTGCTTGGCAGTCAAAGTTTTGTAGGATTGAGCTTCGATCCACCTAGAAAAGTAGTCTACTGCAACCAAAATATACTGATGACCATTCGACGCCACTGGTGTGATCTTGCCGATGATGTTTATACCCCATGCTGAAAAAGGCCAAGAAGGAGCTGTTGGATGGAGTTCAGCAGCAGGCAAATGGCTTTTGTTATCATGGTACTGACAAGCTTTACAATGACGTACATAATTAACACAGTCACCTTCCATCTGTACCCAAAAGTAGCCTTGCCTCATGACTTTTTTGGCCAAACTCATGCCACTCAAATGAGTACCGCAGATTCCCTCATGGATTTTCTTCATTATCTCTCCTCCTTCCTTCTTACCTACACATCTTAGCAGCATTCCGTCCCAGGCCCTCCTATATAGTTCACCATCGGCCAGGACATAATTCAAAGCCATTTTTCTTAGAACCGAATGGTCTTCCTTTGTTGCGTCATCAGAAAAGGTTCCATTTTTCATGTACCGCAGAATATCCGTAAACCAAGGTTCTTCCTCTGACTCAACTTGGTTCACAAAATGTTCTTCATAGCATGGGATATTTGCTGCGGTAATGATAAATGGCTTCTTTGGGACTTTACTCAAATCCTGCCAAGTTGATGCTAAGTTTGCCAAGGCATCCGGAATTCGGTTATGAGTCCTTCCTATGTGAGCAAAAGTAATCTTGTCAAAAAGTGCTGCTTTCTTTAACAAGTACTCAACATAGGGTTTCAACCTTTCTTCCTCCACTTTCCATCTCTCGTTAGCATGTTCGATAACCAACAGTGAATCTCCTATCACCTCGACTTCCTTAGCTCCTGATGCAAGAAGAGCCTCCATTCCCATGATACACGCTTCATATTCGGCCATGTTATTGGTGACTGGGAACAACAATCTTTTGCACATTGTTGTGACCTCGCCATTCGGTGCTTCTATCACGATACCAGCTCCAGCTCCATTTCTGTTGGCTGACCCATCAAAGTACAATTTTCAAGCCCCTGTTTCAACACACAACAAATGTTCATCAGGACATTCCAATTCCCATGATTCACCATCTACAATGGGATTCTCAGCCAAGAATTCTGCCATAACCCGACCTTTGACCATCTTCTTCGTGACAAACTCTGCATCTACACTGGACATTTGAATTAGCCACTTGGACAGCCGTCCCTCTAGAGTAGGTGTTCTTTGAAGATACTTCATAGGATCAATTTTAGAAACGAAAGTGACCCTGAAGGAATCAAAGTAAGGCCTCAATTTCTTTATCGACCATACCACTGCCATACACGTTTTCTCTACTAAATTATACTTCTCCTCGATAGGCAGTAATTTCTTACTGATGTAATAGATGTCCTTTTCTACTCCAGCAACGTCCGACTGTGCCAACATAGATCCAACTCCTGCATCCTCTATAGACAAGTACAAGATCAGAGGCTGTACCGGTCTAGGCGAACTCAATACTGGTGGATTCATCAAGTACTTCTTTATATGATCAAAGGCTTTCTGGCAATCCTCATTCCATCTAACTGGTTGATTCTTCTTAAGCAGCTTGAAGATCGGAGCATAAGTGATGGATAACCTAGAAATAAACTTGCTGATATACTGAATTTTTTCCAAGAAGGTTCTTACCTGACGTTCTGTTCTTGGCGATTCCATATCCTGAATGGCTTTTATTTTGTCTGGGTCAACCTCAATCCCGTTAGGTCCTACAACAAAACCTAACAACTTCCCTTTCGTGACTCCGAATACGCACTTTTTGGGATTGAGTCTTAAGTTGTACTGTTTGACCCGTGCGAAGAACTTTTCCAACATCTCCGTGTGTTCCTCCTATGTTTTTGTCATGATCACCATATCATCCACATATACCTCCAATCCTTTATGGATCATGTCATGAAATAACATTGTCGCCATCCTCTGATATGTTGCCCAGGCATTTTTCAATCCGAATGGCATCACCCTATAGCAGAAAGTCCCAAAATCAGTAGTGAAGGTAGTCTTATGCTTGTCAACTAAGGCCATCAAAATTTGGTTGTACCCAGAGAATCCGTCCATAATAGAATAACATCCCATTCCAGCAGCTCTGTCGATCAAAACATCTATGTGTGGAAGTGGGAAGTCATCTTTGGGCGAGGCTTTGTTTAAATCCCTGTAGTCGACGCAGACCCTTAGTCTCCCATCCTTTTTAAGCACAGGGACTATGTTTGCTAGCCATTCAGGGTAATGCACTACCTCCAAGAATCCTGCATCTAGCTGCTTCTGGACCTTAGCCTTAATCTTGTCTTGCCACTCTGGTCTGACCCATCTCCTTTTTTGCTTTACTGGCTTAATGTTCGGATCAGTAGGGATGAAATATTCTGCAATTGATCTGTCGATTCTCGGCATATCAGTATAACTCCAAGCAAAGACTTCTGAATTCCTCTTGAGACATTGTTGGAGATCCTTTCTGAGTTCAAGCTTAAAGTCTGATCCGATTTCGATTATTTTGGGATCTTCAGTGGTGCTTAGGTTAAATGCAAAATGATGCAATGCATTTATGTCAAATATGCGTGTGGTGTAATCAATGCCATAAACATAACAATCAGGAAAACAAGATGTTTTCGCACGCCCCCGAGCGACCCGAAAAACTTCCACTTTTTGTTTTTTAATGGAAAGTGATTTTAGAACAGTGGTGACAAAACCTTTTATTGAACACGATGCCGATAAATCGGTCTTACAAACATTTTTGAGTCGCCACCCATTTTTTCGGCAATGGGACCGTTTCCAATTTTATTTTATAAAAATGACTCCATTTTAAACCCAATTTTATTTAAGGCCAAATCATTTAAAAGACTGGTCAGGCGCACCAATGAGATTTTGGGTAAGGGAATTGGGTACGCCGGCCCGTTGGAAGCCAACGCCTGGAAAAATCGGCCTCTTTTAACCTTATGATTTCTAATTTATTTTAGTTAGGAAAGCCAAATTATTTATTTATTTAAACCCAACCCGAATGAATCGAACCAAGTTCTTATATGGAAAATTAATTAATCATCCCAATCAAAATCAGTCATTGCATCCATAATCATCCAAATCATCCAAACCAAGCAGTTAAATCAAATAAATAAAAGACCCGCTCTTGCCTTATGGTTCAAGGCGGGCTACAAACCGAACCTAAAAAAATACATTCTACCCGATTCAAAAATAAACCCAAAAACCCAAAAAACCCAAAATCATGCATAATTACATTTTAATATTCTAAACTTAATTAAATTATAATCTGTTCATAATTGGTCATCTTCGGATTTATTGGAAAAATTAAATTTTATTTTTGTACAAAATTTGTTATTTTTTTGAAAGAATAAAAAATATTTCTGGAACCCTATAACAGTCGCGTCACGCAGTTGTTCTTCTAAAGAACAGTTGCGTGACATAGCCAATAGCTGCGTGACGCAGCTGTTCTGGGTAAAGAAACGAAATTTTGGACATGAACAGTTCCGTCACGCAACTGCCAGCTCCGTTACGGATCTACTAGCTGCGTGACGCAACTGCTCTGGTTCGAACTCTATTTTAAATTATTTGTTTAAAGCATTGTTTTATTTAAATATATTTTAGGACAACCTCGAATGACCAAAAACGAACAGAATACAATTCAATTAAGACTAAACTACTAAAAAAAATGATAAAATAAATAATCAATGAATAAAAACACAAAAAGTGTAATGGAATTACCTAATCCTCAGATTGAGGATTGTAAACGGCTTAACGAACGATGGTTAAGGCGATCCAGAAGTTTCGTCACCAAGGATTTAAATTTTTACTCTTTTCTCTCTTGATTTTCTCTCTTTTTTTGGTTCAATTCACCTAAAATTGATCTCTAATGGCAATTCTCCTTCAAACAAACTCAAAAGAGCTTCTGGAGGAGAATGTAGCCGCAGGGTGTGTTTTTAGGGTTTTTAAAACGCTCACCAAAGTTGTTCTTTAACGTGAGAAAAAGATCTATTTATAGAAGTAGGGCAACAGAGCATAGCTGCTTCATGCAGCCGTTAGCTGCGTGACGGAACTAGTCAGACGCGTGACGCAGCTCACTTGTTGTACCACAACTACATGTCGTTTAGCATGAAAAACGACATGTCGTCATTCTTGACGACGACATGCAAATCTGAGTTTCATAAAAGCTACGTGACGCAGCTATTGTGCCGTCACGCACCTGCATAGCTGCGTGACGCAGCTCTGACCCAGTCAGACACTTAAAATTGGTTTAATTTAAATCCTTGGATTAAAAGACTTCTAGATAGCGTTAACCTTTCATTCCACATCCTCGTATCATCATTGGATCAGGCGAGGGCATAAAGACACGCGTCAACAGTTTGCCCCCCACTTTATCATTAATTGTATAAATGATTAATGTTAAAGTGGCCTACTGACGCGCCTTCAATCTTGGCTTGAATGAAGTGGTTGTCTTGATCATCTGGTCACGTCCAAAGCTCAGTCTGATCGACTTTATTGGCTCTAGTCGGATTGGTAATGATCTCCAAAACTCGGTCTGATTGGTTTTGAAGATACCTCCGAAGCTCGGTCTGATTGGCTCGAAGGATTTTGATTGAAATTATCTTGATCATCTGGTCACGTCCAAAGCTCAGTCTGATCGGCTTTGTTGGCTCCAGTCGGATCAGTAACAATCTCCAAAACTCGGTCTAATTGGTTTTGAAGATACCTCTGAAGCTCGGTCTGATTGGCTCGAAGGATTTTGATTTGAATTGACTTAATCATCTAGTCACGTTCAAAGCTCAGTCTGATGGGCTTTGTTGGCTCCAGTCAGATCAGTAACAATCTCCAAAACTTGGTCGGATTGGTTTTGAAGATACCTCCAAAGCTCGGTCTGATTGGCTCGAAGGATTTTGATTTGAATTGACTTGATCATCTGGTCACGTCCAAAGCTCGGTCTGATCGGCTCTGAAGGCTCCAGTCGGATCTGTAAATAACTCCAAAGTGCGGTCTGATTGGCTTTGAAGTCACCTCCTAGGCTCGGTCTGATCGGCATGAAGGATTTTGGTTGATCATCTCCAAAGCACGGTCTGATTGGCGTTGAAGTCACCTCCGAAGCTCGGTCTGATTGGCTCAAAGGATTTTGTGATCATCTCCAAAGCACGGTCTGATTGGCCTTGAAGTCACCTCCGAAGCTCGGTCTGATTGGCTCGAAGGATTTTGTGATCATCTCCAAAGCACGGTCTGATTGGCCTTCATGTCACCTCCGAAGCTCGGTCTGATTGGCTCGAAGGATTTTGTGATCATCTCCAAAGCACGGTCTAATTAGCCTTGAAGTCACCTCCAAAGCTCGGTCTGATTGGCTCGAAGGATTTTGTCATCATCTCCAAAGCACGGTCTGATTGGCCTTGAAGTCACCTCCGAAGCTGGGTCTGATTGGCTCGAAGGATTTTGTGATCATCTCCAAAGCACGGTCTGATTGGCCTTGAAGTCACCTCCGAAGCTCGGTCTGATTGGCTCGAAGGATTTTGTGATCATCTCCAAAGCATGGTCTGATTGGCCTTGAAGTCACCTCCAAAGCTCGGTCTGATTGGCTCGAAGGATTTTGTGATCATCTCCAAAGCACGGTCTGATTGGCCTTGAAGTCACCTCCGAAGCTCGGTCTGATTGGCTCGCAGGATTTTGTGATCATCTCCAAAGCACGGTTTGATTGGCTTTGAAGTCACCTCCGAAGCTCGGTCTAATCGGCCTGAAGGATTTGGTGATCATCTCCAAAGCACGGTCTGATTGACCTTGAAGTCACCTCCGAAGCTCGGTTTGATTGGCTTTAGAGGTTTCGGTATTGAGATTGTCCTGATCAACTTCGTAATCCACCATCATTAATCAGGAAAAGGATTGACTCGATCCGCTTCATAATGCATCATCACGAATCAAGAAAAGGATCCAAACAGCTTCGTAATACATCATCATTGCTTGGTGGGACCAAGCGGCTTCATGAAATCATCACCGGTTGACCTGAAAACACTTTTAAGAGAAAAGAGCAATTTCTGTGTACAAACAGATCTTGCCTTTATTAGATGTTGGAGCATCACATGCCCCCATGCATTAGTAACCATAAACTTTGAAATTTGAAATTTTGCATCAGGGCAAAAGACTTTATTTTTGCCCCCAGTCTGGAATTCCACCCTGGAACCAAAAATATTATCTTTTAAGATAGCCTTGAAAATTTTATTGTTTGTCCATTGCAAAAAAAAAAAAAAAAAAAAAAA